>NW_018108454.1:28091-34275 GCF_000183805.2 Loa loa
TAACTTTACTCTTGTTTGCATCTCCAATAAATTCAAAATCATATTTTCATTCATTTTGGTGTCCCTTTGTTTGTTGCTATTGTTACGGGTATAAAATAAACCTATTTCATTCATTTTAATCGTTGATAGAACTAGAAATGAGATATTTCCCGGGAATATTTCAACCTCACAAATTCCATCACTTTTATTGCTATTATTATTACTATTTTGTCTATATATAGCAAATATATTTTAAATGAATATTTCTCAAAAAATGAAAAAAAAAAGGTTACCAAACCGTTAAATTGTGATAGACTTTTAAAAAGTCTGGAATTTCTGTCTTCCCAATTTACCCAATCAGTTTGCTTTTGAAATATCCTAGCTTCGTACCTAAAAATTAATTAATCATAATTGCTTTAATTAACAAAATAAGACATATTGCCTACTTGCTTAATTAAATACTTAATTGGCCAATTCTTTTTTCAATTACTCAAACTTTCCGAGTATACAACTTTATTTCAAACATTTGATTGATTACAAACTTCAGATCAGTCGAATGTTTCAGATTTGATAAGCAGCTATGTTGATTTCAAAACCTTAACCATCTTTTTTTTGATTTAAATGAAATGATTTGATAATTAACATTTTAAACCTGTCTTGTTTTTTGGAAACTTTTTCGAAAATTGATTCAACCATGCCAACAACTTAATTAAAAATAGTCAAAAAAAAGGAAGAGAGAGAGAGAATAGTTTCGGTTATTCCGAAATATACCCTTCATTAAGCTGTCTGAAAGTTAATTAAATGAATATGTGGAATGTTTTGAGACAAATGAAACTGCAATTAGTATAATTGCCATTTGAATAAATTCAACTACAAAGTTGAACATTTTGAAGAAGTTAATAAATTAATTAGGAAGTAGTAATTAGAAGATTAAAAAATTGCTCACAAATGGCTTTTTCTTTTCAATTTTAAATTTGAAAAATGCCACAATCAGTCATTAGTTGATATCAAAAAGAAATGAATATTATCGATATAAAGTTATCACTTCTCTCAGCTAATTATCATTTAACAAAACGGAGGAGTAATGATAAGATTAGTAAATGATCCATAATTGAGCTGATAAATATGTAATGAATTTTAAATTCAAAATGTTCATTATGGATAGAATTAATGAATGTGGAACAGGTTAGAATAAAAGTTTCAAGGCTAATGATGACAATGCTATTTGTACTTTTTTTGACATTTTTGAAATGTTAGCATACGAACTATATGATTAATTAATTAATTAAAACTTCCTACATATATTTCCCAATTATCGCTCACGTAATGATCACTCTTTTCGATTGTAATATTCATCTATTAGCAGGTAGAAATAAAACTGTACCTGCAAAGTTTCTCGCATCGTACCTTGCTACATTTACTATCCGTGATACATCTTACTAAAAAATTTCAGAATTATAATAACCAAAGTACTGAATAAACTTATTAATTGGAAAACAAAAACAGAAATTGAATTATTCAATTCGTCTTTCAAATTCAAATTTTTAAAAGTGCTAACATATGTTATATGACATTTAAAGTGATATTGAAAGTTTAAAATTATTTGAAGTTTAAAGTAACTTGAATATATGGAAGTGACAAAAGTTATGTAAGAAAAAAATTTCAACAGACCGTTGTTGTTTGCTTACTTGCAAGAATCGGATAATTTGAATTATCGAAAGCTTAATTAATAAGGTAAAATAATTGGAAACAGGAAACTACTGTTATGATTATTTCCGATGAGTGATCGAATGATGATGAATGAATATCAGATATAAACAAAGAGATTACAGTATGCTACCTTAACTCTACTGAAGTAATCAATCAAAAATAAAACGAAGTGTAAGTATAAATTATGGTGAAATTAGCATAATTTCACAATAGCGTCTTAATTATTTAATAAATTAATAAGTGAACCTGTTTTATTTTCTATTAGCAATACTGTTTGTAGATTACATTGCAGGAAGATGCTAATGAGAAATGGCCAACAATAATTCTTTTGCATATATAAACTTTGAATGAACCGCTTGGAAAAATCTGAAAATGAAAAATTCAATATTTTTGATATTAAACTTGTGATAAATACGATAAAATTCAATGTAATTTAATTGGGTGACATTAATTCGATCACCCAAAACATACCGTACCGTTTGAATCATATCAAAGTATAAATTAATATTACTGTCAAAAGTTCAAGTAATCTTAGCAAATAATCACAATTATTATCTTATGAATAAGGAGACGAAGAAAATCCACATTGTCGATGTAATTGCATAATTATTAATCCATTAATTTAAATAATAGTAATTTTATTTAGTGACAAATGAATTATCCTCTCCAGCTTTTTAATAAATTAATTTTATTAATTAACCATCATGATGTAAAATAAATTATCATTCATGAATAATAGGTTATTGTAGGAAATAAAATTTCTTCATAACTCTATTTTTACTATTAATTTTACCTTTTGCATTTCTCTTCAAAGAAATTTGCTGAATTCTAATTCAAAGAAAAACTATTATGCAAAAATAAACAGTTCATAAAATGATAAACAGTAAACACTGCTAATATATGTAAATTTAAATAAAAAATTTATACAAGTTTTTTCAATTAAATTTTTTACGTTATTTCATCATAAATTAAAATCAAAATAGTAAGTAATAAATTTAAATGAAAAAATGAATGCTTTTAAAGGAAGAATTTTAACAATTTTTTTTCACACAAAAGAAAATCCTCATAATTTCGAATCCCTCATAATTCCATACAAGCGTTATTATTATCAAAATTATGATAATATACAAATACAAATTAGTAAAAATTAATAAAGAAACCAGAATTATTTCCTAATCAATCGATATTGCTATCTTTTAGTATTACATTCAATACAAAAACATTACCATTATGCTATTTCATCATAAATTCAAACAAAAATCAAAATAGAAAGGGATAAATTGGAAGGAAAAAAAAAACGAATGTTTGCAACAAATTTTATTTTGGAAATGACCAAATAAATTATGAAGTATTGGATATTTTTCATCTCATTCACATGTTCTTTTCTTCATATTATTTCTCTCTTCATATTGTTGTCCATTTGTGTCCCATTGTCCACTCCTACTATTTACATCCAACTTATCGGTCATCTTCCCATACTTGATCCATTTATCTCTGGTCCATCTTTCATCTTATCCCTTTTCTTTGTTCCATTCATCAAAAATTCCACTTCTTCGTCATATTTCAAAAGCATTTAGCCCATTCATCTCTATTCCTTTTCACAAAATATCCATCCAGCAATTATCATCATCAAATTCATTTTCATCCTCTTTTTTCCATCTAATTTTTTTTTTGAAATAAAATCAATCTAAAGGCAAAATAAATCCTATCATTGAAGTATGTATAATTGTTTAACAATTGCTCAAAATAATTTCATTTCCAATCTTCGTACCTCGAAGGTATTAATTGATAAAGTTAAAGTGATAAATTAAAAGTTTAACGTTCAATTTATCCGGTTTACGGTTTCTAATGAACCGGATAAACTGAACGGATGTATTACGAATGGAAAATTGGATGATTCCAAATTCTTTTTTTGTTTCATATTTCTTCTTTAGATATCATCAATTTTATCGGATTTAAATTAATAAATTTTATTATTTTACAATTAATAACTGTAAATTTTACAGAATAAAAATTTTTAGACCAAATATATTTTATAGTTTCCCATTAAAGCTACATTGTCCCATTATCAGTCACACAATAAGCCATCAACAGCACAATAAGCTACAATACCATTTACTTGCTTCAATGGAGTCAAAGGTCAGGCAGCGTATATTTAATTACAGTCAAAAGCACTCCTACTGTGATATACAACATTTATTTTTTTCTTATTAATTAAACTCAAAAAAGTATATATTTTAAGGATTCCATTGAGAACTATTCATATTTCGAACTTTTAAGAAGGATTTTTCCTTGTTTTAAATTAAAATTCGAATGAAACTTTAACTTAATTAAAGTAAGGTCAAGGTATGTTACCACTTATGCCAAAATTGTTTGTAATTGAGCTTTAAAATTATTTGTAGACTGTTATGAAGTAATATTAGGAAACTTTTTGGTTACATGTAATTTGCATATTTTATGATAGATAGAACAAAATGGAAGCGATAATGGTATGAAATTAAACAATGTTTCAATTATTATTTGAAAAAGTTGTGGTAAAGCGATAATTTGCATAAAATCGATATATTTTGTGACCTTTCCTCACCTTGTTCTACTATTGTTCAATTATGAATTTATGGTTCAATTAATGGCTTAGGTATTCATCAGTTGACTATAATTAGCATAGAGAATTGTTAAAGAGAATGGTATCTGTCGTTCATTTAAGCTTTTCCTACCATTACTTTTCATTTTGTAACCTTTTAAATGTACCTAATTTAATTTCTAAGTAAAACTTAATGAGTGTTCTAAAGTTAGTCATTTATTTATTATTGATCAGTCTAATTCATAATTTCATTCAAAACTAAGGTATCAAAATAAATATACTTGTTTCGATTTTACGTGATATAGCCTGTTAATGTAATAGGGTTCATTTGTCATTTCCACAGTTGACAAATTTCATTTTCCATTATTCGGTGATATCAGAAGCATTCGTTCATTATGAATATTGCAAATCTGGAAAATGCTTCTAATGAATCTGTAAATCAAATCGGATATAAATTTGTTGTAATTAACCTGTAATCAAACCGGATATAAATTTAAATCCGTAAATTAATTTATTACAATTAACTAACTACTGGCTTTGTAGGATTAATATTTAATTCCGGACAAAGTTTCAACTAAGCAACGAAAGGAATTTGTTAACTTACTGATTTCTTCTTTCCATAAAGCCATTGAATGCCTTTTACTACAGTAATTATAAAACAGTTGAAAGCAACTGTCAAAATCAATAATATCATTATCTTTTGCCAAAATTCTAAAATTATCAAATCATTTTTTTACAGATTTAACCTATTAGCCTTATCTTATCATAATTCAAGAAAAGATATATTTAGGCTTACAGGGCTTGAAGTTTAGGCTTGAAGTTTTAAGAACAAATAATTTGCTACTTAATTCAATGTAATCTCATCTGTTGTAATTGTATGTTTATGATGAATGAAAAGCCCAAATTAAAATTAGCCTCAGAAAAGAAAAATTTTAATCTATGAATCGAACTTTTATCTTTCCTTTTCTGCATTCTTCTTTTGTTTAACTTCATTTGGAATAAAATAATATTTGATAAAATCAATTTTATCATCATTTCTATTCCAATGCGATAGATACGATGGATGTAGGAAATAGAGAAATTCGTGAAGATAATTTAAAAAATTGATAGTTCGATGATCATTGATATCGGTTTGATTACTTTTACCCAAATTATTCCATCCAATTGTTTGGTTATTTTCATAACAAAGAAGTAAAATATTGACATTGATATAATTTAACTTTGCATCCAATACTATTCCATTGCATTGATTATTCTATACTAAGTAATCTCAAATATAGTAATAAAAAGAAAAAAAGAGAGGTTAAAGGTTAACATATTATATTATTAAGAGAGTAAATAATTTAAAATTATTTCATTTCAATAAGATAACGCATAAAGCTGTCTTTTTAATTTTTCTTTAAACTTCCAAAAGACTTTCATTTTCAACAAATACTTTCAGCTATTTATCATTTATCACATTCAATTCACTATCAATGTATTGAAGTAATCATTTCAAATTATCAAATATTATCGCATCGAAAAAAAAAAAAAACACACCGAAATGATAATATCTTTAAGGACGATAGTAAATTCTGTAACTGATTCTGTTAAATTTGATAGTGAATGAAATGAACTATTTTGAATGATTGTTAAAGATTGATTTTCAATGATAATTGCTTTCATTTTATCACCTCTTTGTTCACATAAATTTAATTCATTCAAAAATATTTGCATTTTTTGCTCCTAAAAATTAACAAGTAAACTGAAAGTTAACTAACCTAAGAATGAAAAATGATAAAAGGTAAAAAGTTGATTGAATAAATTGAACATTTACAAAAAGGCTTTTATTGATAAATCTGATAAGCATCATATCTTCTTACAAATTTCCTTTTCACCTCCCCTAGTTTGTACTTTTTCCAGTATTTCTAAATT
>NW_018108454.1:34300-38063 GCF_000183805.2 Loa loa
AGCAAGTTTTTACATGATACAACGTTTGGAACAGTTATTCGTGAAAATCAGTAACATGATTTCACGAATAACCGATCTTCATACAAAAGACTACAAGCTCGACACCCATGATTCCTTTCAGACCACCGCAATCCAAATTATGTCACTTCATACCAACTTCTGTAGCACTCCATATTGAAGGAAACTTGTTAGGATTTTGAATGTATTGAAGTAATCATTTCAAATTATCAAATAATTATCGCATCAAAAAAAAAAAAAAACACACCGAAATGATAATATCTTTAAGGACGATAGTAAATTCTGTAACTGATTCTGTTAAATTTGATAGTGAATGAAATGAACTATTTTGAATGATTGTTAAAGATTGATTTTCAATGATAATTGCTTTCATTTTATCACCTCTTTGTTCACATAAATTTAATTCATTCAAAAATATTTGCATTTTTTGCTCCTAAAAATTAACAAGTAAACTGAAAGTTAACTAACCTAAGAATGAAAAATGATAAAAGGTAAAAAAGTTGATTGAATAAATTGAACATTTACAAAAAGACTTTTATTGATAAATCTGATAAGCATCATATCTTCTTACAAATTTCCTTTTTCACCTCCCCCAGTTTGTACTTTTTTTCCAGTATTTCTAAATTTTCTTCCTGTATTATTCCTCCATTTCATCCTTTTTTTATTGCAAATTTTCGTTACTTACATCAGTTTTTCGTGTTAATTTACCGGAAATCAGTAATGTCTGTGATGTGACAATTGTCATTTGAAAGGCCAATAGAAAAACGACCGTACAGTAATACATTATTATAAAATTAGTCCTTTATTCCTCTTCAATTTTTATAATTTATAAGGAAATAAATGCAATGATTTAGCTAATTATTATTAGTTGAATCAATGCATGCATATGCAATCATTTGCATGTATCCTGCATGCACAAATAGCGTGTTGTGTATTAACAAATAATACGACTTGTTAAATTCTAAGCAATAAAAATATAAATTAAAATTAATAAATTATAAGATTAAAAAAAAATTTTTTAATATTTAAAATTAATAAATCATTTGAGCGTATATTGCTACTGAAATAATTTGATGACAAATACTTTCTTTCAAACATTAAAAATTTATTCAATTTTGAAGGCATCCAATAAAAATTGTTAAATTTCATAAAATAATATTAGCATAGTGAAACTTTAATTCATTGTAGGATCATTCGAAGTAACTCCTGTTAATTATTGATATGATAATGATAACGATAATATGGCATCTGTTATTAATACTTATTCTTTGCTTCGATGTCTCTTAATATCAGCAAAGACAACCAATGTCACCCTGAAAGCAAAAGTTCGTTGTCACCAAAATGTTACAGCAAATAACCGGTTGTACCTTGCGGCTAACCTAAAAAAGGAATTCAATTAGGTTCTTTTTACAATGCAAATTTTTCGTTTTTTTTTTTTTTGCAGAAAATATTCTGCAAAAAATGGAAAAATCACTTTGCCACTATTTAATTAATTATTGATTGGCTGTATTTCTCACATATGATATTTTATAAGTTTTAAATGAATTATAGTCATTCCTTTTGTAATATTTAAACAAATTTTTGTTGAATTATTTCAGAAGACGTTCACTGTGACAAATGAAAATGGCGGAAAAGGTTTGGCATTTTTTAAAGCCTTTTCAAAATTTTCCATTTTTTTCATGTTATAAAAAAAGTAGTAAAAGTGCAATTTTTGGAGTGTAATTTCTAAAATGTTTTTACTTTTTACCTGTTAATTTTAAAATTTCTAAATTGCTCTCCAAATTCTGAAATAATTTTCACTTTCTTTTTCCTCTATTTGTGATTTCATCGAGAATATTCTCTCTTATGACAATATATGCATTTTGTTGAATTATTTGGACAAAATTGTAATTGTTGTTAATTTTTGTAGTAGGATACTCTTGAAGATATATCACGCTTTTATTATAATTTATTAATTTAAATTTGATTCATTTCACATTCTCTAGGAATTTCAATTAAGTCTAGCAAATATTATTAGCATTATTTCCAGTGAAAACCTCCTCATATTATTCAGTATTGTTTAACAGTTATTTTGTTAACACTCAAATTTTAAAGTATAACTCAATGGTAAATTTAGAAAGTATTTTAGTTTAAAATATTTCGGAAATCAAGAAAATCCTAATTTTAATCTAAATTTTAATTAAATTTTCATTTTATTTGCTTCCTCATTCTTTTGTCCACTCAATATTCACTCATCCTTTACTTTTCTCTCATTTTTATTGCAATAAAATATTAAAATTGAAAAATGAACTTTTTAAATGATTTTTCGCTTTTTTGTCAATCAAAAATCAAATTGAGCGAAATTGGGAAAGAAAAGAGAAAAACTCATTAAAAAGTAATAAATTTTTTTCAATCACTAGAAATTTCTCTCTTCTTTTTTTGAAAAGATGAAAAATTTGATAATGAAAAATATTTTTTGATATTGACAAACAACATTTAACACTCAGAAAAAAACATTTTTTTCTCTAAATAAAAGATTTTTAAATAAAATAAAAAAGATACTAATAAAATTTAAAAAAAAATACTTTTTAAATAAAAAGATATTGTACGATTTTTAAAAAAAAAAACTTGAAAATAATGTTAATAAAAAAAATTATATTAATATGAAAATTATAAAATTGTAAACATTAAGAAAAAATTTTTTACTTCGAAATTTTTGTATAAAGTTTGATAAATTTTGTATTAATTTAATTTAAATTGTATTAAAAAAGAAAAGAAAGAAAGAAGGAAAAAAATAAAGATGAAAAAAAGAAGATAATGAAAAATTGATATTTCATGTATTTCTTCTTCTTTTTGATTTTCTTTCTTATTTTGTTTTTCCTGTTTTGTTTTAAAAATTGACAATAAAATTTATATTTTCAGTAGGAGACACATTTTGTTCTAACTCGTAAAACATCATAGATTACATCTTTGCTGATTTTTCATTTTGTCATCTCATCTGTCCTTTTGGTGATTTTGTATATTTATACTGCCTGGTACAATTCGACCTACTACTATCGTAAGTATTATAGGTCATATTTATCATTGTTGTCATCAATCACTTGATAATCATTTTTGCTCCACCTTTCTTATTACACTTTACTGTTCTGTTCATATAATAACTAATTTTACATGTTAATTTTATTATTTGGTAAATTTTAACATCTCATAATTCATTAACGGAATATACATTGTTGATTAAATCGAATTACTTGAATTAATTAATTGTGCAATTTAAACTTTTTTTCGTTTTATTCAATAATTGTTGATTTATTCTTGAAATTTTTAGCACTGATTTAATAAATATACATTTATTATTATTACTGATTTCCTATTAACGATTTACTATTTACCGTTAGCAATTCATTCTGTATTATTAAATAAGCAACAATAATAAAAATATTATCAATAATTCATTGGCTATCATAATGCTACCATTTCCATTCATCGATTTTCATCATTTAAGTAAAATATTTCCAATTCAATTTTTATCATCGGATACGAATGATATTCAGGTATTTTATATTATTTCAAATTTTAAAATGAAATTATAAAATAACAAGAAATATTAATTGGAAAAAGAAAGGAAATGATGAAAAGATTTGATATTTATAAATGAATGGCAATCATTAAATATTATAATATTTCATTTCTTTTCTTTAAATAAATAATTTATGTCATTTATTTATTTATTTTTTTAATCTGTTGTATATTTCAATCTTTTTTT
>NW_018108454.1:38551-40539 GCF_000183805.2 Loa loa
GTTGTATATTTCAATTTCTTTTTTTTTTTTTTTTTTGATTGTTTATTCACTAAAGGCAATAATAATCCTTTTTAAAACTTTTTATTTACTACAATGATGGTCGTACATTAAATAAGATGAAATATAAACAAAGTGATGAGAAGACATATAATAATGTCATCGGAAATGTGAAATGTCAAACTGAAATTAGAAATAGGTCATTGATGGACAAAAAAAACGGAATCGGATGCAATTTTGCTTACATTGCCTTACATTTCAGACTAACGATATCAAAAGTACCATATTTAATTAATTAAAAGGTGAATATATTAGGATAGAATAAAAGTAATTATAATTCTTTTCATACATAATAATAGTTGGAAATGAATTGAATAATCGGAATGATTATTTGAATTTCTGAAAATTGATAAAGAATTTATCATAAATATTCTATCCTGAAAATGTTAAATTCTTGAGATTAAATAAATATAAAGACTGAATTCATCGCTACTATTCAGCATAGATCTATATAAACTTAAAAAAAAAAGAAAAAAAATTCAAGGATCAATCACATCATATGATATTAGTACATTATTACTTTACTTTTAAAGTAAAGTTCATTTTTGATCAAATATTTTATAGAATTTTTTTTTTTAATTCTTTTTTTCTTAACTTATGATTGTTTTATTACGCTGTCTTTTTTTTTTAAAAAAAGTTTATCATTATCAGTAATTGATTTACTCTTTCAAATTCCGATCATTGAATTTGAATTTGGATTTGATGTATCTATTATGAAACTTAAAGAAAAAGAAAAAAATTGTTACATTTCACTTCTATCTTTTCAAGTTAAATTTCACATAAAAAAGATACAATGAGAGTAGAATAAATAATTCATAAAGAATATTGCCGTAATTGAATTTTTCCTACTAAACAAATTCATTAAGTATTTGTATAATAAATTCCTTTTGTTATGATTAATTTTTTTTTTTTGATTTTGTGGAGTGAAATTGTGATAAAGAATGATAAGGAATGAAATTAAGTAACATTTGCAATAAATTTTCTCGATATATCTTTGATTAATAAATAAGATTTTTATGAAATTATAAAAATAATTACATTATCAATATACATATATCTTTTGTATAACATATTAATTTACAAATTAAATTAAAATTTTAATTTCTATTAAAGATTCTACGATATGGTTATGAATGGAATTTATTCAATACAATTATTCAATTAACAATACTAATCATTCTTCTCATTATATTCTTTATCATATTTTGTATTTTTTATTTCCCACATCCAAATGATATCTCTGATCGATGGAAATTAATTTGTATTGATGCATTGTTACGTTTAACCAATCAATATTTTGTAAGTTTTTTTTTTTTAAAACTAAAAATAAATTATATATTCAAAGAGTTATTATGCCATACTATTTACATACAATAAAATATTTGATAAATGTAATGAGTGCATGTATGTATGTGTGTGTACATATATGTGTATATGCGTGCCTGCTTGTGTGCATGTATGTATGTATATGTGTATGTGTGTGTATGTGTGTATGTGTATGTATATATGTATGTCTGTGCATGTGTCTATGGACGTATGTGTGTATGGTATCTGTATATGTGTATGTATATATGTATGTATGCGTATGTGTGTATGTGTGCATTTGCACATATATGTGTGTATCTGTGCGTATGCATGTGTGCATGTAGGTGTGCGTATGTGTATGCATGTGTGTGTGTACATGTATGTATGTGCCTGTATGTACATGTATGAGGTGTGTAATGTGTGTGTGTGTATGTGTGTGTCTGTGTGTCTGTCTGTCTGTCTGTGTGTGTATGTTTGTAATATTAAAATGACCAGAAAAATTCCGCTAAAACTTAGTAATCCATCAATTGCATTTATTTATCATTGATAATGAAATATTTTATAATAGTTATCTTTTCTATATATATATATATATATATATATATATGATACTAATTAAAACTACC
>NW_018108454.1:42167-53556 GCF_000183805.2 Loa loa
GAGGAGAGAGAGAGAGAGGGAGAGAGAGAGAAAGGAGAAATACGGACAAGAAAGAAAAAAATTAGGTATTTTATTATTTTGAAATATTACACATCATTATCATATCATCAAATTATATTTTTTATTCGAATCAAATTTATATTTAAAAATTTTGATGCGATAATTTTGAACTAAAATATTTGCATATTATTAAAAGCTTCAAAATAAATTAATTAAAATGATAAATGCTTATTTGTATATTTGTTGTAAAACTGCACGGTTATTTTATATTAACATGGAAAGTAATATAACGTCAGGTTAATAATAGTACTTGGTTTTTTTCTTTCCTTCCATTTAATAAGCCTAAGCCTAAGGGATAGCATAGAATCGTATGTTGGCCATTGATATATTTTCAACCTAATGATTAGGTTGATTTTGATTATTGGCTAATTATTGCATTACTAATTAATATTACTTGATTAATTAAAATGTTACACACTCAATACTTGTGAAATGTTTCTGGTTTACTGGTTAACTTTCAAATATTAAAAAAAAAGCCAATATTCTAATAAAAAAAAAAAAAAAACAAGAAGTGATGATTTAAAAATGTAATCATTCCATTTTTCTTTCAATTCATCGATAGTTTATCTTTAATTTTCATTTTCTTTTCAATTTCGAAAACTAAATTAATTTCTCATCGAAATTTAAAAATTTGAATATTTTAAATTTTCAAAAGATATTAATTTTTCTTTTTTTTTGATAAGGATTTGTTTCATTATCATTGTGTTGGTTCATATCAACAATAATTGTTTGGATTTGTAAACGAGGTACTCGTCGAAGAGAGCATTTAGAATCTCTTGAACATCGAAAACAAATGGCTAAATTGGAGCAATTACGACGATTGCGCAATAGTGAAGGCTTGAATTTTCATTTTATTTTATTTAAATTAAAAAAAAACTATCAGTGACATAACAATTTTAGTCTTTTACTTAATTAATCAATTAATTAGAATTAGTTAAATGGAATTGACCAATTGAGGACATAGAAAAAAGAAAGGAAAAAAACAGGATTCGGTTTAACATTAATGATAAGTTAATTGAACAGTGCTGATTCAGAATTAGAGTTTATAAATGTACAAAGCCTTCATTATCCTATTCTATTTATACTCTGTTATCGATAAAACTATTAAGACAATTTATTAAGTGATAAGATTACAGCAAACGGTTGATTAATTAGAATTTTCTTTTTTTTTAAACATTGTTTTTGAATATTTTTATCATTCTTTTGACGGAATATATTTCTTGGTGGAACAATTTCCTTTGTTCTTTTTTTCTTTTTGGCAATATTAACGGTTTTTCCATCCTCCGAAAACCGGTTTTTATTCTTTTTTTTTTACAAGAAATGTAAACTAACGAAGGAAGAACCGGAAAAAGTGCAAGTAAAAAACAAGTCAAAGAACCATCTAATTACACAATTAAAACAATTGATTAAAATGAAAGATCTTTGTAAATTTTTGAGCTTGAAATATTTGGAGGAAAATATTCGAATTTTACACTAATATGGATTAAATTCAGGGATTAAATTCGGAAAATTTTTCAGGAATGGATTCTGGAAGAGGAGAAGAGTAAGTGAAAATTTGTCCAATATTTAGTTTTTTAATAAAGGCTATGTTGATTGAAGTGTGCGTACAATTTCGTGTTTTGCTAAAATAATATCCAACAAAGAAAATGAAAAAAATATGAGATTTATTGAAGTAATAAGTTAAAATTGATCACAAATCAATCAATAATTAATCAATTAATTAATTATTCAAGATATTGAAGATATTTCGAATTTAAATTGATATTTAGTAAAATAAAAATGATATCATCTATTTTTTCGATAGGAAATTAAGTTAGATTTTACGTTTCATAAAGATTTAATTCGTATGCTAAATGTTTCGTAAATTTATCTTAAATAGATTTATTTAAAAATAATTGAAAATTTGTTCACTTTTTTGTTTTAAAGATTTGATGCATTATATGCCAAAGAGCGTGAAAAACGAATTGGAAGAGAGCAATTGCGTCGAAAACGAGTATATGTTAATTTCAAAATTTAAATTAATTTAAAAAATATTTCAAATTTAAATATATTAATTGAAATGTAAAAATATCATAAAAACATTAAAGAATTCTTTTTCTTTCTTTTTTTTTTTTTTTTACAGTATGATATACAAAAGAAGGATGGATTGAAGAATGTGAAACGTATAGATGCAAAAAGTATTCGGGATGTACTACGTAAACGATTAAAAAGAGAACGAATTGATAACCAACATCAACAACAAGATGATAAGACTAATTATAGAAGTGATAATGTTGACAATGAAAATGATAGGAGTAATAGCCAACGGAAAAGTTATAATTACAAAAATCATGGAGGTCAACAAGTGCAGGTTTATGTTATTTTATACATTCAATAAAATGATATTATTTTATCCGTATTGTAATTGATAAAATTTTACACTCGAATGATAATATGCAAATGAATTCTATGATAAGTTTACAGGCAATGAAAAAGGAAAAGAAGAAAGGCAGCTTATTCCGAGCTAAATTACGTGAACTTTCTATGAGTTCTCGAACTAGACGAAAAAAAGAACTGGGTAAAAAAAGGAAATTAAAAAAAACCATTCAATAAAAACTAAAGTCATTTAATCGTTTTAAATTTAACAAAACTGAAATTCGTAGTGAAAATATTATTTCGATATTTGAATATTTACTTATCAACTTAATTATGATCTTAAATATGCACACAAAAGAAGTATGAATGTAATGACAAGAAATGAATAAATGAAAAGCTTAATAAATGAAAGATTAAATAAATCAACCAATCAATAAAATAACTTTTTAAAATGAGATAATCAGTCAGCGAAGTCGTAAAACTTTTAAAATATTTTAAATTATGCTAAAACTTTGCTAATTAACATCAGACAAATAAAAATATGCAAATTATTGTAAGTTGTTTTTAGATAGTTTACGCACTGAATCAACTCAAGAACCATCGTCGGGTAAAAATTTCAAATTTAAACAGCTACCTTAAATGTTGCCCTCATTAAATCAATTGATTATTAATTAATTACATTAGATAGTATATCATTGAGGAAAATGTAAAATTTTCAGAAAATAAGGGAAATTTAACGAATTTCAACGAAACATTTCCTACTTCCCGCAGGTTATTTCATTTAATTTTATGAAATAACTAGAAACGTTTTTTTTTCCTGACAGTATAGTTTTAATAATTTAAAAATATCGAAATAAAAGTAAATCTGATTAATTGTAATGATTATGATAATTTATAATCAATTCACAATGATTGTAATTAGCCATGTGCTAATTAAGTTAAGTATTCTTTGATGAGAAACAAAATTCGTCTTATTTCTTATTTTGGAAAATGCTCTTTCCAGGTCATTGACTGAGGTAAATATGCAAAAGAAAAAAAAAAAGGCATATCATAATCTTTGACAAATTACATGACAATATGAATTTGTTAATTAGTAATACTACGATAACTTTGCTAAAAATCTCACCATCTGTTAATCCAAAATACTTTCTTAGTAATTTAACAAATTTTGATAAGTTGATTTGATACTATCATTATTAAAGAAAAATTACTGATTCGATACTGCCACAATGGGAGAAATTATTAAATTGATAATGTAAATAAGATTATAATAATCAAAATGATAACATCTGATATTATCACTTTAAGAAAACTATTCATTTAATATAATTAATATGATGAAAATTAATGGCTTAATTTAGAAATGAACCATCATCAAGTGAAAGATCAATAACAGCTGCAGAGGTAAATCTTTAATCGGTAACAAGTTTTGCATATTTAAATGATGAAAAAGTTATGGAATGATGTAAATGAATATATTTAAGTCAATAAAGGAAAGTCCAGGCTCATGGCTATTTAAATCACCCAAAAGACGAAAGAAGGAATGGCTTCAACGACAACTAAATTTACGCCGAAGTATGGCTAATTTCTCAGAAAATTTCAATATTTTTAATGATTGATTAATTTCGAATTGTTT
Source organism: Loa loa (assembly GCF_000183805.2). NCBI lineage: Eukaryota > Metazoa > Nematoda > Chromadorea > Rhabditida > Onchocercidae > Loa > Loa loa. Next base: position 46,219 of record NW_018108454.1, read on the forward strand.
ATTTATCAAAAAATATCATAATTTTAGAGATGAGAACACAAACATTTTCATCTAAAAGACCGCAACTAATCCGTCATCGGGACAATGCACCAAATAGATTGTTGACATCGCCTAAACGGTTTACTACTGAAGTTTTCAGTTTTTTATTTGTTTTTATTTCAACAAAGTATCAAAAATTTATCAGCCTAATAGAAATAGATAAATTTTAAAAGTTAATTTTAACAAGCCTAAGATTCCTTTCTTATTTACTATAATATTATCATATCAGATGATTAAATAAATGATAAAGCATTAGTTACTTTATAATGATAAAGCATCAAAATAAACAATCTATACATGAACAAAATTAGCAAATTATGATAGGTTGGAGGCAAGTCTGTCAACATCCCAAATGGATGGTATCTCAACAGCTCATGCTAGGAATCAAACTCGAAGTTCATCGGAGAGGATTGCAAAAAGTCGAAGAAGCCATCAGACAGCTAAAACAGCAAGAAGTATTGTGGAAGAAGATTTGACGAAACGCTTACAACAAATGGTTGACAAGTCTTTTTTTTCTTTTCATTGTTTTTTTGTTTGTTTACAAATTTGATTTTAAAAAACAAATGAAAGATTTAAGTACTGAAATAATTCCAGAATTATTGGATAATATCCCATATATTGTCAATGAATTTACACAAATATAAATCAATTATTGATATAGTTGGGATGATTAGAAAGGAAATTTTTGTTGTTATGAAATTGAGAAATGTTAAATTGAAGGATTACAAGTTGACACCCACAAAAACTGCGAAAACAAGATCTGAGAGATCTGGAAGGTCTATTACAACTTCAAGCGGCAGGTATTTGAAATAATGCATTTAAATGTCACTTTAAATAATAATTCAATAAATGGCTTTTTGGTTACGTAAACTTTTATGGTACACGTATGAAGATGTGACGTACAGGAAATGGCTAATGTTTTGTAGAAAATCTAAGTTTCAGATCAAGCAATTCAAAAACACTAAATAGCAGTAGTAGTGGTACATCAGTAAGAAGTTCGAGACGTCGACATGTGGAATTTGTCGAAACGTCAAAATCACCATCTAGCCAAAGCCAAAGGACACGACATCAGAAGTTCAATAAACGAAGTTTTGCAAACAAGCCTAAATATTCCAACAAAAGTAACCATCAGCTATTACAGAGACATCAGAAAATGGATGAAGATAGCAAATATCACTCCCAATCACAAAGTGTTAATCATAACATAACTGATAGCACTGTTACCGCTCGTAGTATTTCGAGGCAATCAAAGGGAAAATTATCATCAGAATCCGAAAAAGGAATTTTAGAATCCGAAGTAAATGAGGGAATTTCTGCACGAAGCTTAAAAGACAAAAGAGTGATCAGTAATAGACGAAAAAGAAGAAAAAAACAATTAACAAAGGTAGATGACTTACGAAAAATGAAAAGCAAAGAAGAAGGAAATTTGAAGAAGGCATTAAACCATCGATTAAAGTTGGAGAAGAAATTTGAAAATGAGAAGGAAGAATTTATAAAAAGAAAGAAGAAAAAGAAGGAGAAGAAGACAAAAGAACAATTAGGAAAACATAAAAAGAGGACGATTAAGCATTTATCAAATACTTCAACTGATGATAAAGTAAAAAGAAGTTCAATTGAAAGGTCAAATGAAAAATTAACCAAAACATTGCCATTGTCATTTTCAAAAAGTAAAAAATTAAGAAAAAATCATCATGATGATAGAGATTTTAGTCAAGAAATGATAAAGACTGCAAAATTAGCTAAAAGATTAACTCGTAATGATATCAAAAAATCTACCAAAGAAGCAAAGAATAAAATTTCAAAGAAATTTAATCGAAATTCAAATGTGATCATATATTCAGATAAGGAAGAAAAATCTGATCGGAAAATTTCCGCTTCTTCTAAATCTAATTCAGGAAGGAATGGAATAAATACAAAAAGCAAAATACGTTCGAATCGTGCTAATAATGCTTCAGCAAAAACTATCATACCAAAGGACACTTCGTTAAATCATTTGTCACAAATTCCTGAAAGGAAATTAGATTCATCGTCACTTTCAAGTAAATCTAAGACATCTGAAACTAAAAAGGCTTCAATGAATCAGAAATTCCGGAATAAACCTAAAAAAGGCAATGTCAAGAAATTAAAGAGGAAAAACGGAAAAAATTGACGAATTTGGAAGGTATTCGAATTTAAGCTCAAATAGATCTCACAAGGATAATTCAAATGGTAACTTTAAAAGTTTGATAAATAAGAGAAAAGCTAACATTATCAAATGTTCAAAAGGAAGCATGAAAAAACAAATCCGGCAATATTCCGGAGAGAAGGATCAAAAATTAGATTGTGATGAACAGGAAGTTTTTGAACTTCAACAATTGATTGATAGATGAAAATGCGAGGAAAGATGTGAGAAGTGATGAACCATTTAGGGCAGTAATGAACAAATACCGGAATTTATGATAAATCAATAATAAAGGTATGCTAAATTTAGGAAAAAAACGGAAAAGGACAGGAACAGAATCAAATTCATGTGGTGTTTTTATGAAAACGTGTGAAAGGTAAAGAAAAACTTCTTACATTTTCAAATAGCATCAATAATATCATAGATAAAAAGTATCAATTGTGATAATTTGAATTCATGTCATTCACGTCGTTTACGTACGTGTGTCGTTGTCAACAAATTTGAATTCATGTCATTCACGTCGTTTACGTACGTGTGTCGTTGTCAACAAACGTGAGGTGTTGCATTTCAATTCACTTTTATCGTTATTTAACAAAAATAATGAATATATCTAATGCTGCGGATTTTTTTTTTTACAGTAGGATTTGATCAATAAATGAATGAATCCATCCAATTAGCTCATATATTCATATGAGTGATATAGTAAAAGTATTATCACCCTTATCAACTGATAATTTTCAAACTCTAGCACTATGATAAAAAATAAATTCGTCGATCCATGGTAGTCATACAGTAATAATGAATAGCTTCATAATATGATATTTGATAATAAATGATATGATTTTCATTTTATTCACCATTTTTGTAATCATACAGTAAACTAAATTCTCTGTCAAATGAGCAATGTTAAAATGTTATCATAAATTGAAATATTCCATTGATTATTATCTGATCTCATCAACGTTGTATGAATAAAAGAAAGATAATAGATATGGCATATTACGGTAGATAAATAAGGTGTAGTTGTGATCGATTACAGTATCAAATTATAACAACGAATGCATCGATGATATTGTAATATCTGTAGGATTAGTTACAATAATTGTAATATTTTGTTAATAACTTTTTATCACAAAAACGATTTCATTTATCGATTATATATTCAAAAATAATTGATGCTAAATTAAGTAATTCATTCTATTTTAACTGATTAATTTATTTCTGATGAAAGAATTGTGCCATTTAAAATTTTTTTTGTTTAATTTTTTTCTCTCTTCGGAAATTTTTACAATAATTTTTAAAAGCAAATTATATGAAAAGATAAAAAAGATAGATGTTAACGGTGTAAACGAATAAAATTATGGAGCAATTAGTTACTGTAAAAAAGCGCATTGTTAATTATTATGAAATGATGATTGTCAAACAAACTTAATGTGACAATATATCGTACAAGTTTCACATATATTTCTGGAATATTTTATAAAACTTTAAAATTTTAATTATCATTTTTAGTATATGTCAAATTAGCTTTTTATATTTGCTATGATGCTAAATACTGAAATTGTCACTTCAGTGATATTGAATAACTTTTCACTTATTTCAAGTAACTTATCATTAAATAAATTTAAAATTACATTAAGTATTATATTATCGAACAATTTTCGGCTTATATCAAATAATTTGTCATTGGATAACGTTCCATTTCATCTTCCCTTTTATTAATCTTAGCAAAAATTCGATTCAAATCCGTAGCACTTTTTCCCCTCATCCAATTACAATTAATCATCATTCATTTGCATAGCATGAATAAACTTTGGAAAAAAATTTTTCATCCCTTCCAAAATATTAAATTATTAAGTTCAATTTATCCAGATCGATTAAAATTTTTAATACAAAATATGTGAAATTTAAATTATTTAATTTTAATTATCCTGTAAATAAAGTTAATCTTGTTGATATGCTTGAAGTTTCAGATAAATATTCCAATTGAATTAACTTCAACCTTACTAATTCTACTAATTTTTTACCGGAATTATATAACTAATTGTATAACTTAAATTTTAACTCAATTTTTTTCTTTTGTAAAATAAATTTATAATTTTGGATGTTTCCTTTGGTAATTAATAATCTAAATAGCTCATATTGTTCGATTTTTTTTTTGTAATTTCGAGAAATTTTTGTTTTTTTTCTTCGCATAATAAATTATTTTTGAAGAAAAATAACTTCTTTTGTTTACTTTTAAATGTTGTTAATATACAAATAGGTATTTGAATGGGAGAATATTCTGGAATGAAAAAAGTCGATAAGAATTGGATTTATGTTGAAGAGAAAAGAGCTGATTGATTTAGTCCCGGTTTTCCCGGAGGACATACTTTTCCTGAGATAAACATTCTCCTTCCTTTTCTCAAAATATCTACAATAGATTTCTTTGAATTTTTTGATTTGTCGCATAAAATATCAAACTTTTTTTTCCATTTTACAATTTTACACAATGATTAATTGATGTTTTCCGAAAATTTTGTCACCTCTTTTTCACCAAAAATTTGTCATATCTTTTATCATATCATTCTCATTCATTTTATTACATCTTTCCTTGTTATTTTCTTTCAACCAAAATCGAAAATAAAATAAGTAAATGAATCTTTTTTTTAATTTCTGATACCAAATAAATCTTTTACCATTAATATATATGAAATAGAATATGTTGTTACGATGTCACGATCATTAATTAAGTGGAAATTTTTAATCATTACTACTTAATTGGTACACTATAGATTTTCAATTTATATTTTAATTTAAGAGCTTTCCCGAATGGTATTTCCAATTTAATTTACAATATCTATTAATATATGATATATTATTTCAAATTTTGAAGTAGCATAAAAGTTTTGCTTTTTTTTCAACTTTTAATATAAAACTAATTTCAAATTATATTGCTTTGAGGATATGAAGGCAATCGTTCATTCCTGTCAATTCATTTAAATTCTGAATTCAGCCAATTTTTGTCTGGATCCGGCAATTCCTTCATCATTATTCCATTTATCTGGATCCGGCAATTCCTTTATCATCATTTCACAAATGTTTTAGTTGTATCGAGATGGTGAAAACAAATGATTTTAATTTAGTTGCTCATGGATGCATAACTGATGAGTAATAGTCATAGCATAGGGTTTAAAAATGATAAATACCCATTCATCATCACTTCAATCATCCGTTACAATCAACCGGTTAAAAGCAATTCACTTGATTATTTCCTGAATGATGGAGTGTTGAAGCATCAATTGGATTGCTTCTCGAATTTTTCCGCTTCATTTAAAGCTTTTCCAGGAAATGACGAGAAAAGCAATATTTCATACCTTTCCTAACTAATATTCATCAATGATTTTCTCAATTGCAAAGTGATTGTTTCTAGTACGGTAACAATAAATATATTAATGAGAAGCCAAATGTTTGACAAACAAAAAGAATGATGACAAGGTTGACAATTGAAGTAACTGAAATGAAACATTCAACAAATGGTTTCAATAATGAATTTTCCGTTTAAATAAATGTTCCTTTCTCTTTTTTTTTTTTTGAACTCTGAACTCTTTGAAATAATTGCCATTTGTTCGTTTATCTTTCATATTTTTGCCTAAATTTTAAAAAAATCCCTGATTTGATAAGGAGAAAAAAGAAAAAGCAAAGAGGTAAAGTAAAACGAAATAAAGTAAAAATAAAGAAAAAGAATGGAAATTACTAATAAAGAAGGGAAAAAAGAGAGGGAGAGAGAGAAAAACAAATGAAAAGATGGAAAGATTTGAAAGCTTTGAAGTACAAATCATCTTATTACGTTTATTTTGAAGATTAATTTTAAACAAATTTATAGCACAACAAGATGGGAAAATATGTGTCATTGTATTTCGTGTCACCTTCAACGACAACATTTTCCATTGCTTTCATTTGAAATTAACAAATAGAAATAATGGGAAAGGAATCACAAATATATATTGCATGCATGTATTGCATTTTGCAATACATGCAATACATGCATATAAGGCTGCTCATCAAAATGACAATAAGATTGCCAAACATGGAAAATGTTATAGGAAGTGATGAATATGGATGAATTAAGAAAACTATCCGACTCTTCCCTCTTCCTCTTTTTGAGGTAGAAGGAGTGATTTGACATGTGTGACAAATATATGGGATTAATTAAATGACAATAATGTGAAAGCTGTGACATATTAAGGGATAATTGCAAAAGCATTCGTTCAACAATGAAACCAACCAGTTTTCTTTCATTACAACGCTAATATTATTACAATATCATACATTTTCCTCATTATTTTTATTGCTGTTGTTACTATCATTATTGTTATTGTTATTGTTACTGTTATTGTTGTTCTTGTTGTTGCTGTCGTTGTTCCTGTTCTTGCTATTGTTATTGTTGTTATTGTTGCTACTATCATTGTTATTGTTATTGTTGTTGTTAGTGAATATTTACTAGTTGTCAAACAATAAGCAAAAAAACTCTCGAGAATTTAATCATTAAATGAGTGTAATTTGAATTATCGAATTTAATCTAATTCAAATTCAGTTTTAATTGATAACTTATTATTAAGTTTAATTGAATTAAGTATGCATGAAAATTTATGCGTTATTATAACAATAATAATGATAATATATTTTGATTGGTTTTGTATAACTTTATAAATGTAAAAGAAATTGTTTTGATATTGAAAAGATACAATTAATTAAAAATTGCGAATATAAATGAGAAAGATTTAAAATGAAAAAAAAAATGTGCAAAAAAGGGAAGAGATAAATAAATTAAATAATAGTTGTAGATATTATTGTTAAATGTGTATTTAAATTAACAGGAATGCGTTGTTGTCGCATGTGATACGGTAAGATAATGATAATAAAGGAAAGGAGATGAGTAAAGTTGAGAGAAAGCAGATAAAAGCTAAGATATGTGACATATTTCGTGCTAATAACAAATGTAATATTTATTTAATGTTGCTGTCGTTTTTGTTTTTTTTTTTTTTTTTCTTTCTTTTTTTCCTTATTTTCTTTTTTTCCTTTTTGGTATTGTAAAGTTTTTGCTATTCCGCCCTATAGAGCTATGTATTGATTAAAGATATATACATATATATTTT
>NW_018108454.1:53726-58026 GCF_000183805.2 Loa loa
CGCTTTTTTTTTTCCATTTCTTTTTTCCTTTTGGATGAAAGTTTTGCATTCCGCCCTATAGAGCTATGTATTGATTAAAGATATATACATATATATTTTTGTGAATTTTCAATTGGCATAGATTTATGAGAAAATTTAAATTACCGACGCAAAAAAATCTATTTTATTTTTTATTTTGGATTCAAATGTATGAATGGAAGAAATATTCCATCATAGTGTCACACTGTCACACTCTCTTTATCACTTATGAATACAGTTATCACATTATTTATCATTACTATTATCATCATTTTCATTATCATATCCATCATAACATTGTTTTGTTAAAACATTTTTTTCAAGATTATTTTTGAGTACTTATATGTTGAACATTTTTCTATATACACAAAGGAATATGCAAAAAAAAGACTACCTGATATGTGAATTGATTGAAAGCTTTGTTACCATATTTTTCAAGAAATATTTTAATAATTATGATAAAAACAATTATCATTCGGAATAATTAAAACTGATTGATTTTATTATTTAAATCCTGATTGTTTAAATTTTCAAATTTCCAATGGAAACGGATATTTACAGACACCGGTATTACAGCTAAATTAAATATGCAATATGCTAAATTAATAATAACTAATAAATTTGAATATTCAACGATATGACAAAATGTAAAGAAATAATAAAATATATTTGATATAATTACTATCTTGAGCTAAGATTTAATGCCTCATCAGATTCTGGCATGAGAAAACGCACCGGTTTCGGATTCAGAATTGCATTATTTGGTGCTTCAAGATGATTCGAATTCACGAACGATGATTGGCTCATCAAATTTGTATAATTATTTGAAGCACTTTGATCGATACTATTTCTTAGTGCTAAAATTCAGAAATTAATATTTGCAATTATTCATTTCTCATTATATTTTAATCATATTTATCAAATTTTTATCGGATAAAAAGGTTCTTATAATTTTACTAAAGTTGGAATAATTCGTTTCAAATGATTTTCTCAAATAAATAATCGACAAGTAATTGATGAAATATATTGAAATGATTTGATCAGTTTGCATCATAATTATCATAATTTTCATAGTTTCATAGTTATTCGAAGATAATTAGCCTAATTAACTAAATTAAAATTTAAAAAAAAAATTTAAGAACAAGAACAAACATCGATGAATGCAAATTTCATTAGAATGATGACTTTCACGATGCCGACGACGATCAACCTTACGTTGAAATGTCCTGCCACAAATATCACATGAAAACGGTTTATAGCCGGTATGCTTACGTGAATGTGTAATTAAGTTGGATGATTGAGAAAATGCTTTACCACATACCATACATTTGTGAGGTTTCTCACCTGGTAAAAATATGAGAGATGATATTGTAATAGTTTTAAATGGAATTAATGTATAGTAATAAATTACTAATTGCTTCTTACAATCACTAATTATAAGGTTTATCATGCAGCACCATAATTGTTCTTTAATTTCTTCTAAAATTAATAATTATAGTATTTACTAATTAGCAAATATTCTAAAGTATTCTATGTATTATCAGAATGGAAAATTTGTTGAAATGAAACAATATTTAATCGATGGTTTCTATTGATTAAACATTCTTTAAATCAGTTATACATTCATCTTTGATTCAATTAATTTGTCATATTCAGTAAAATATGAATTAAATGCTCAACAGATGTTAGTATAATAAAATTGAAGTCATAAAAATGGATGCCTTTGTTATCGATAATTCGTTTGCGATTTAAATCAAACATAAATATAAAATAAATTAAATAGTAATTAATAAATTGGAGTGGTTGCATGAATTGAAATGTTTCATTCAATTATTTCAAATTTATCATTGCATTAAAATTTTGTCAAAAATGAAATATTTTAAGTTCAAAAAAATCGTTTTCTTTTTCTTTTTTCTTTGTTTTTCTGAAATTTGAATTTATCATGAATATTATAAAATTTATTCGGATTTTACGATCATTTTCGCATATTTGATCGTTTCAATTTATTGTATTATTTTAAAACAAAATGGAAAGACGGAAAAGGGAAAAAGAGAAAGAAAAAAGACATATAAGATTTTTAATTAAAATTTGATTTGATGAAAAAATGGTAAAATACTACTTTATAGCTATTGTTTCAGTCATATTTAAAAAGAAATTCAACATCAGAATATATCGAGATAATTAATAATTGAAATAATGAATAACTAAATGAATGAAATTTATTTACCTGTATGAATATATGTATGTTTTTTCATATCTGATTTTTGATGAAAACGTTTACCACAATAATCACATGGATATGGCCTTGTATCACTATGAATAAGTAAATGAGTACTTAAAGTTGAGGAACGTTTAAATGCTTTTCCACATTGCTTACATTCGAATTGCTTCTCAGAAGCGGATATTTTTGAGCATTGATTGTGTTGTTCAAGTATATGTTGCTAAAAAGAAAAGAAAAAAGTATTTTTTAAAATTTTAAATTTAAAATTAATAGTTTGAAAATAAAAATTTTCATACTTCCTCACATTATTCTTCTCTTTTTTCCTATTTAAAATACATTTAATAATAATTTTTGCCATATTTAAATTATCGTTAAAATTTCTTTTTATCATAAATGATTTCTCTAATAGCAATCTTATCATAATGTATAAATTAGATTATCAACTCATACATTCCTATAAAATATCATTTTATATCGTTTTTGCTTATCAGTATTGTTTTTCTTACCCAAAATTTAAGTAAGAAAGATATTAATAAATGCATAACTCATTTCATAAACAATTTAATTTGATTTGATATTATCAATGAATTATTAGTTTATGCTATTAATTGATAATAAATATGATGCTGTCATTTCAAAATCATTTAAAAATACCATTTGAATTATTGATTATTTAATTTGATTCTATGAAATTACAAATTCAAAGTATGAAAATGACTAGCAATTTGTTCAACGACTTTAAAACTTTCTTGGAAAGTTTTTAATTGAAAGTGAAGAGTAAGGTAAAATGATTTACTTCTAAGGAATATGTATTAATGAATAGTTTGTTGCAACTCGCGCAAGATTGCATATTTCTTTCTCCACTGCTTGCAGCTGCAGCAGAAGCAATATGTATTGGATATAATTGTTTTTCAGGAATAACCCGTTCTACATTACTTGCAGCTTGCAACCTTTGCAATGTCATCAAGTTCAATGCTACTTGTCGTAAATGTATATTCCATGCAATTTGGCTCGCATTCGAATTTGCTGTTGCAGTTTCACTGTTGTTAGACAAGGATGGATAGAGTTGTCGTGCAGGAAATGCACTTTGCTGCAGTGCTTGCATCGGATGATATGCTGCAAATTTTGATTGTTATTTCAATATATTGCAATATTAAGGAAAATCCCGCCATAAACCTTTTTTTTTCTGACAAATTCTTTTCCTAATCCAATTTAAGTTTTAAATTTTTCCTAAAATTGAAAAATTTTTATTTGCAAATAAAGTCTTATCGTATCATTTCAACTACTTATTTAGTTACATTTGCAATAAATTATGCAATCTGCAAATGAATTCTAAAATTGATTTAAAATTGAAATACGATTAAATTCAAAACTTCTCTCTTTATCAATCGAATGATTACTTAAATAATTAATACGAAAATAAATCGCAAATGGAATAATTAATTGATTAGTAAAAGGATAAATATTGGAATTAAAAAAGGAAGAGATGAATGCGACATTTAGTAATAGTGGGAATGCTTCAAGGAGACACTGATTATGACAAATCACTGCAATGCCATTGGTTGTTTGTCTCACTCTCATTCTTCTCTTCTCTCTTTCAATCTTAATCTATCTACCGTACTCTATCGCATCATTTTTATTTCAGATATTGGAATTGATCAATCAAAGTTATCAATATAATATAAATTAAACTTCATTTTTTTATCATACAAGAAATGACGCTAGAATAATACAACACGAATTGAATTAAAGCTGTAATTTTAAATTTTTGAAATTAAGTACTTAATTTTTTTTTTTTGGAATTTGACTACATTGTGAATGATAAAAGTAATCGATAATCTAAAATACTTTAATTTTACACAGTAATTCTAACTTAATAAAATACTATTGTTGATTTGATAGGAATGATTAAATTTTCAAATTTAATAATTATTGCTTATTTACTGCAAACAATTAACATAATTTGATGATATTTCTTAAAAAGTACTAATATCATTATTTTATAATGAGTAATTAATTTCAAAAATCTGTTAAACAGTTCGAACCATTCACGAATATAAT
>NW_018108454.1:58046-65746 GCF_000183805.2 Loa loa
ACGCTAGAATAATACAACACGAATTGAATTAAAGCTGTAATTTTAAATTTTTGAAATTAAGTACTTAATTTTTTTTTTTTGGAATTTGACTACATTGTGAATGATAAAAGTAATCGATAATCTAAAATACTTTAATTTTACACAGTAATTCTAACTTAATAAAATACTATTGTTGATTTGATAGGAATGATTAAATTTTCAAATTTAATAATTATTGCTTATTTACTGCAAACAATTAACGTAATTTGATGATATTTCTTAAAAAGTACTAATATCATTATTTTTTGCTATGATAATGTGAGTAAACACTGTTAAACAGTTCGAACCATTCACGAATATAATTAAATAAATAATACAATTAATTAAATAATGAGTAATTAATTTCAAAAATCTGTTTAAGAAAAAAAAAATGAAATGAATTACATTTTGTAACATTGTATTTGCTATGAAAAATTGCAAATCAATAATATTTTATGAGTTAAATATAAAATATAAATTTTAAACCATTCTGTAATAAACTTAAAATTTCAAAAAATTTTTAAATAAAATTAAATGAATAACTAATTTCATCCCTGTCAATCATTGATTACTTTTTTTTGTGTTTTCATTTGCTTTTTATAAAAGTTACTAAAATCTGGAATACTTTCTCATAATTGATAATAATTTTATATACATAATGATATGTTTTATGTGCACATATATTATGGAATAAATCTTTGTGAAGTAAGTAAAACAAATTAACAAGAAATGGAATACATATATATATATTTGTAATGGCATTAAATTCCAAATGTGCTTTTATTTGATTTAATAGTCATTTATTCATTCCCTTACCAAATAATGGATATCATATCCGGCACATGTATGGTATCTTATCCAGAATAATTTATTTTTTTATTTGCTTTTTAGCTTTCTTAATTATCTTAATTATCTTAAATTTCTTAATTATCAAGTGTCTTAATTTGATCCAGCAATTATGATGGAATGAAATCCGGTTACTTCCGGAATAGGATGTATCAATTATGACATCTTTTTTCTTTCCTAATTGTAATAAACAATAAAAAGAAAAAAAATGATTGGTCTTGCATTCAATAAACTGTGATGATACCTGAAGTTCCGAATGCAACGAATGACCATTCCTGATAATCAGGTACGGTTATACAAAGTCACTAATACCGGAAACTAAGTTTCCGGTATACAAAAAATATTATAGTACGTCACAAACACATTATACTACCATGAATATTATAATGAATTATATTACAGTAACACCAACCTTGTTGTATTGGTTGTATCATTTTTGAAGGTAAGTTGATAGGGAAGTTATAATTTCCAACACGATGACGTACAGGATTTTCAAACGGTTTCGCTAAGGAATTTGTCGTTCTGCTGATTTCGTGATCTAAGAGTGATGAATCTGTACCGACAAGTCGAGCCACCGAATAATTGGACGAACTTTCCTTCAATTTCGACATCTTTCTTGTTACCACATTTAGCTTCGTGAAATGTTGAAAAGAGAAAAATTACTGAAAATTAAAATGAATTCATCAATCCTTTTTGTTATAATTTTTCAACTAAACATAATGATTGATTTAAAATTTTACTAATTAAATTCAAATATTAATTAGGGTTTGGTAATTGAAAATTTTCATTTGCTAAAATTCAGCAAGATTTGGGTAATTGTATTTATTCAAACTAATCTCCCGTCCCGTCTATTTTGAGTAAATGAGTAAACGAATAAGTAAGTAAGTAAGTAAATGAACCAGAGATGAGAATGTATGTTAATGTGGGAGGATAGCTTGACAAGTGATGTGGAAATGAATCTTGGTGGAAGCAGGATGAAAGCAGCTGTAGGCGGTCCTTTACTTTCCCTGTCCTTAAATGCTGTTGGCATCTCTCTTTGGGGAGCCACAAATGGCCCGAACTCTGGAAATATTTTGATTGGGGCACATAGTGACAAACATACACTTACATTGTCGTCAACTTCATATTAAAATGCCATCAGTGAAGTTGCTTGTCTCAAAACTACAATAAATTCCTATCCAATATCACTGATTGATTATCCATCGTCTAAGGTTTATGTAATAACTGTCCTTTATCGATTACAAGTGCAACTTCTCATTGACTTCTTCTTATTGTTTTTATTAAAAATAGCAATAGCAATAACAATGATAATGATAACGATAACAATAATAATGATGAATTGTAGTGATAATAGAAGTTTTGCTTATAAGTAGGTTATACTAATAAATGTTATCAGCTGATAACAACGATGATGATAATAACTGTGATAAATAATGCAGGAAGTTTTAGATTACAAAATAATAGCATTAACAAATATGGTTACTTTTATGGTTACTTTTAAAAATCAAAATGGTTTAAACAGAGTTATTGGCCATATTTGATGAAGACGTTGAAATTAAACAGAGATTAATAGGCTACTGACATATAACCAGCCAATGTCGGATGCATAGTTAATGGCCAAAAGATTAATCTTAGGCTCTAAAAAGTTGCCATCAAAAATTTAAATCAACGCAATAACATCAAAAATTAATGAGAAACATGGGAATGAAAAAGAATAAATGAATGTATGAATGGATGAATGGATCTCGATCTAATATCAGCAACTATCATCTTTCCCATTTCTATTCCCTATTAAATGGTTGAAGGTGACAATGATAACAAACAAGTTGCTAAAAGAAAATTAAGTAATTAAGTAAATTGCACGAATAATACAAAAATTTTTTAATCTTCAGATTTAATTACTCAATTACAGTAATGTTTATGATCTGTACTAGTGATGTAAATTTCAGTTAATTTTATAATTAATTTAAAAAAAAGTTTCTCATCTATTTTTCTCTGCGATCATCCGATAATTGTTCGATGCATAACTTTTTAGAAAGTAAGTTATTAATGTTAAACATTTAATTATCTTATTTAATCAATTACTTGATTTAAAGTGATGAAAATTCTTTATTTTTGTTTTTAAAAATTGATTTAGAATTTAAATTGAATTTGAGTGCAATCATTGTTTAAAATGAAATGAAATTTAAAGGTATCCAACAGATTTTTTTCGTCTTTAATTTTTCTATCCTTTTTTTTATTCTCAGTTTTTTTTGTCTTTTTTTTCGTCCTCAATTACATCTTAAATATATAAGTATGTATCATATCATTTAAGTTAATTACTAATAGTTGATAATGATAATTCATTTCCACTTTTTTCCTTTGCTATCTAGCATACTGTACTTTAACATTTCAATCAACATCAAGTTGTTTCGTCGTTGTGTCATCTTAAAGATTTTACCTGCCCTACATATCTGATCTATTTACCTTACTGTATTGATAAGAATATTGACAATCGATAGATAGAGGTATAGTAAGGAAGAAAGGAAAGGAAGAAGAAAGCCTACTAACTATGTTTACACTTTGTTCAAATCCTCTCTGCTTACCAAATAATTGTAATGTTAGCTAATTATCGCTAATAAATCCACTAAAATCACTGTTCATTAACAAATCAACAGGCCGATTACTCATATCATCCTTTGATTAGGATCAGTTCAAGAAGGTGAAGTAACAGATGGGATGACAAAGGTCACCATCAAGCATCTCTCTTCCTATTCACTTTATAACATAATAATTACACCATACAAAATCATATACCCTATTATCATCTCATTTATTTATTTTTACTAACGCTTCCCATCAATCAATTACTTTATCAAATTTCAAATTATTTATTTTAGCGCATCAGGTAAAATGAAACGTGTAGCTCAAATTAGCTATGCAATAATGCATGTAACTTTGTGTTGCATCAATTGCACTTAACCTTTGACCTGTACCGCCTTCAACAGTAATTCACAGCAGGATAGATTAGTGTATGATGCGGCATTTCTCTGTGATAGGACACCCTGTCTACTTCAATATTTTTACTGTCTCCTCTACTTTCCTCTCTCAAAAGGTAATCATAAATATAAAACCACAAAAGTACAGATACGTACAGACATGTACACAACACAGACACACACACACACACATGAAATATAATGATGTGTAATTTTCAAAGATATAATTGAATATAGTGAATGAATGAAGAAAGGATGTCTCAATTAGCAATTTCTACCTGCCGATAAACTACGACATATAGTTAAGGTACGATAAAGGTGAATGATGGATAATTGGTTTATTCCAATAAAACATATTGTTCGAAATTTGGGAAACTGTAGAATGTATATATAGAATAAAAAAAGGAAAGATTGATAAGGTATATTGATTGATTGATTGATTGATTAGAGATGAAAAGGGATTATTTTTGATTTATTTATGAAAGAACAGCTAGAAAAATAATACAAAAAAAGGATGAAATAAATTAAATTAAACAAATTAATTAAAGCTAAATGTATCGTTTTCTTTTTCTTGAATATTTGGAAGGAATTTTAAGAAATATTTAATAATGAAAGATTTCAAAAAATAATTTTATTTCCTTCCAATTAAGTAATATATTTGTTATGAATGAAAAATTTTTGGGAAAATAAAATGTAACTAATTGTTGTTATTGCAACGTTCAATAGAAGTATACAAAACCGGAAAACTGGAATGTAAATTATGCAAAATAGGAAATTGTAAATGACAAATTTAAATTTCAATAAATTATACAGTACTGATAAGATAACAATTTTAGTTTTTGAAATAAAAGCACTAAATTTTGATATTGATATTATTTTCATCATTATTTCTTGAGTTTTACAAATATTTTAAAAATTATATTAAACTTCAACTATATCTTAATATACTAAATTATATTTTAGTTCCAATTTTTTGATCAAAGTCAAATTTTAAACAATTTGTATCATTTTTAAAGTGTTTGATAAAAACTTATTTAAAAAATTAATAAATAATGATTCTCTCTCTTACTTTCTCGTCTTTTTTTCCTCATACATTTAATCATTTTTGATGGCAATAAGTTATCAGTACTTCAAAATGAGAATAAAAATAATAAGAGATCATCTTATCAGATTATCAAGAATAGTTAAAAGAAGTTAAATTGTAAGCATAAATCGGAGATTGTTGTAGCTTCAACTATACCAAATGATATGTCTTTACACAATCCCAAAAGTATCGTTTTTGAAGTAATTTCAAACTTCTTCCAATTCAACTTCTCTCATCAACAATTATTTATGAGAGTTTGAGAAGGAAAAAAGAAATTGGCAGCGATTTTATTTTCCTTTTCCTTTCGTTCGTTTTATTTTGAACTTTGGAAAGGAAAAAAAAAAGAAAGGAAAAATGGATGAAAAGAATAAAAATGTGTTCAAACAGATCCATTAGATTGAATCAAAAAATTTTGGAATAAAAAAATCATAAATTTTGTCATTTTTATTTTTTAATTTTTAAATTTAAAATTATACAATTTGTTAATTTATTAAAATGTAAAAATTCGAAAAAGAAATTTAAAACTACTTTATCAATCATTTTAAGTTAAACATTTCTTTTCCTGTGCAATTTACTTAAAATTTATTTTAATTAAATTGTTGTATTAATAGAAATAAGCAAATAAATAGAAATTAATAAACATTCTGTTCCAGTTGAAATGTTTCAATCAAGTTGTAAAATTTACTTCATAAAGACTTTCAATAATTTTCTCAATTCTTCTATAAACATGTAATTTTTTTTTTGCTTTATTATTTAACGCATAATTGTCACCTTGTTTATAACAGTATCATATACAGTATTGTAGGTGATAATGTCACTTTTATCTTTTTAAAGCTTTTATTAATTTTAAATGAAAATTCGAATTATTAATTTACTCAAATTCTATCGAATAACTTTTTTTGCATTTCTATTTAAATTACTAATTATTACAGTTGCAAAAAGGAATTTGTTACAATGTTGAAAACTGTTATACTATAATTATTGATGGATGTGTAAATGTTCCAAAATTAATGCTAAGATATATTGGAATATTTTGTTATTCTGTCAAAATTTCAAGAAAATTTATGCAAAATTCCAGCATTTTTAGGCATAAAAATGTCCTTGAATCAATCAAAATGACCTCTTCTTGACTTTTAGATGTGTAAATTTGGCGCCAAACAAATAGAGTACCATTAATCCCTAAATTAACTGAAACGAATTTACATATTCTTACAATATCATCGATTATGTCATCATTAGTCTTTTAGACAGTTTTGACATAAATTTACGGTAATGAGACAGTTTTGACATATTTACGGTAATGATATGCTAAACTATGATGGGTGTGATAGAACGGACGATGGAACGAGGATGGGTTATATGGGATGACACAACCATAGCTATGAATTAAATGTCACTAAGTGATAGATTTCAAATTATATTTGCAAAATTTACATATAAATTGATATATGTATGTATGTGTTCGTATGTCAATGCTACCCTTATGACTTGTTGATCTTATATTCTAGAATGATGGATTACGAATTACTAGTAATTAGTAAAATCTTACGAAATAGAATTATTGACTAATAATGGGATAATCCCAAATTTTCGAATCATAAAATGCATGAAAAGATGTAATTAAAATTTAAATTAAAAAACTTTCATAAAACAAAATACCAAAATGAAAGTAAATAAAGATTGATTTTTAGTAAATTAACCCAATAATATGAACATATAAAAATAATAATTAACAATAATTAAACGATTTCTTTTCGATTTTCTTTTTTTCAAAAGCATTAATTACAATATGTATATTATCTGATATCGATGAAATATAAATTATATTTAATTATCTGCCCTTTCATTCATTATCGGAAATAATCATCATATAAGCAATATGATAGGAAAAAGGTTTAGATCATAAAAATAGAGAAATATCATTTCTTCTCACATATAATATTCATTTTAGCTTTTTTTTTTCCTTTGAATTGATTACTTTAAATTAGTTTATTTAAAAAGCTCTTGAAATATATGCTTTTTTTTAAAATCAAAATTGAAAATAAAATTTGGATTTAAATTAAAATATTTTGAAAAAATAAATTTCAAAAATTTTCACAAGAAGAAATTTGCAAAAATTTCACATCATCATTTCATCATTAACATTGTTTTTCTGAATTTTCAGATAAATGAATGGATAAGTGAAAAATTAAATTCTTTGTATGAGATGAAAATACAGCAAAATCGGCAATTCTTCCCAAACTCTCATGGGAATTACCAGGTCCAAGGATTGGAAATCCGTTAATAACTCATCCAAAAATCCAATCTACTTTCTATTTATATATATATACTTATATACATATACATATATATATGTGTGTGTGTGTGTATATGTGTCTGTGTATTTGTAATTCCTTTATCCAGCTCTCATAATTAATGTTGAAGAAATATGGGTTACCGGTTGGGTAAGGGTAAAATTAGTGATGGTTCGAGATTATAGGAAAAGAAAAGGCGACAAATGGAAGATGAATGAAGAAAAGAGCGAAAAAGAAGGAAAATATAATGGATAACATTAAAAACTTTATGCATACATACATATATATTTATATATATGTATATATGTATATGTATATATACATATATCGTAATCAAATTTGCAAAATCGGGCACAAAACCAGTACGACGATCCCAAAATCCCAAAGTAATTTCATTCCTTATCCTATTTCATTCTATTCCTTTTCTCATCCTTTCCATCTCTTTTTCTCTCCCTCTCTCTCTCTCTCTCTTCTATTTTC
>NW_018108454.1:66088-88763 GCF_000183805.2 Loa loa
TCTCTTTTTCTTCTCCTCCTCTCTCTCTCTCTCTCTTCATTTTCTTTTTTTTTCAATTTTTTCTGTATGCAAAAATTCTCTTCGTTATACTTATCATATTTAATTCCTTATCATTTATTTCTTTTTTTTAATTATCATTTTAATTAAAACAAACGCATATCGCACTGATAATAATTATTGTTATCAATGATTTGAATGAAAAATTCTCACAATAATTTTCTTCCTTTTTTTTTCTTCTTTTAATAATAACTTAAAGTGAAGTTAATATTAATGAAAACATTTCAAATAAACAACATAAAATATTCCAAGAATATATTTATTGATAATATCACTCCATTTGTGATAATATTTAACTAACATGCAAAACCATTTAGCATTTTTGACAATACATATATGTATTAAATAATGAATCGAAAAAAGAGAGAAGGAGAAAGAGAAAGAGAGAGAAGGAAAAAAGTTTTTTTTTTTATTTTTTTAAAATGAAAATTTGATTTTTTAACTTTGAAAATGTTTTGTTGATGAAACATGCAAATGCTTCATGGAAATGACAATCGCAATCGTATAATTGGGGTCACATGGGAGAGAATTAATGTAATTAATGTTTGGGTTCTGTATGTAATTTGAGAAACCAACCCTTTGGCCATCATTCACTTTCAGTGTCACTTCTAAAAGTCATCACTATCATTAGGCTAGAAAAAAAAAAAAAAAAAAAAAGAAAAAAAAATTTAGAAATATAGGAATGCAACAGTTGTGACAAAAAGAAAAGAAAAAGAAAGGAGGTTTCGATTTTTTTTCTTCTCTCTCTCTCTCTCTTACCGTCATTTATTGAAATTTTAATTGCTAAAATTGGAATAATTTACCCAGGTATGTCATGCTATTCCATCATCTTTTCACTTATTCAATTATTGATTATTTTAGTTTTCAATATTTGTTTCCAATTTCATCGAATACAAAATTAATTATAAATATTAAGAAATAAACTCAGAAATACTAGCTAATTTCTTCCAATTTTTCTTTTTATTTTTCGTCTCCATTAATAATTGGAAATTAATTGTAATTAATGAATATCATTGATAATTGACAAAAACCGTTAGCTAGTTTTTTGATTTTCAATTTTGATTCCAATTTTAGCGTTATATTATTTTTCACATTGTATAATTAATTACAAATATCGGTAAAAAAATATTGATTGACAAATATAACGGCAATAAATGCGACAAATATTGTATTATAGCAACAACAACAACAACAACAACAATAGCAATAATAAAAAAAACAACAATAATAACGGTGTCTACAACTGCTGGCGGAAATTTCCCGACGTTGAGCATTTTTGCGCTCATTATGCCAATTATAACCTGATGATTTTTTTGCCCAATATCCGCATGAATCCGGTAAATGCTTGATTAATCCGGATTCTTCCAGTAATTCCAGAAGTGCTCTGCAATATTATGATATCATCATTTCGCAAAAAGGTCAAATTCATTTTAAATTCCACTAAAAATTATTTTAATTAAGATTTATAAAATGACAAAAAAAAAAAAAATGTCGTTTAGTAAGGAAGGCAAATATTAATTCTAATAGAAAATTAAACAATTTGAAAATGATTGTAAAAATTAAACCGTTTATAAGTAAATCATGCAAGTTTCTGTGACAAATTTTGGTCGCATTTATTTAATAGATAATTTTAAAAATATTAAATATAATATTATAACTTTCATTTACAATCAATAGCTGAAGTAGTAGTGGTTTGAATTATTTCGTTTATTTGCTAATTAAAGTTAACACCTTTCAGAATACTAGTTTTGTAACCGGTATATCTTATATTTATTTGTGTGACAAACAACGACAACAAATATGACGCACTAAATGATCGATGAGAATTTGAATTGAATTGAATTGGATTGATAAAATAAATCGTGTATTTATGAATTAATCACTATTGATTTTTTTTTTTTTTTTTTTTGTTTTGCATATCAGTAATAATCAATCATTTCTTAGTTCTACATATCATTAATAGATTAATACCTCCGTTCTTTATTATTTTAAAGAAAAAAATTTAGTTAAACATTTAAAAAGGAAAAATTAAAAAAAGAAAAACAAACCGAAAAGTTCGCCGACTTAAATTAATCAAAAATTCGTGCATTTTTGAACCGCAAAATTTGTTTGATTGTTGTATAAAACATTTGTCATGCATTGTAACACTTCTAAAATATCATTTATATCTGAATTAAGTTATTATCAGTTGTTCATTCTATTAAACATTCTTATCATTAATAATTCCTATGATAATTTCAAATTACAAAAGATTCTATTTCATGAATATCTTCAATAATGCACATTTATTCAAGTCTTTTGAAATAAATTTATTCATTTAATTTGTAAAATCATCAGTTATTTCAAATTTTTCCTATATCTTAGCAAAAATACCGATTTTTTTTTTTTCGACTAAACCATTGTGAACTATCTTACTGTAATTACAACGATAAAAATAGCATTATTTAGATATGCTAGCAAAAGTTTTAATTTTTCTTGCGAACTTGCATAAATCATCAAGATGCTCGTTGACCATTTGTATCCCATTGTCCACTAGATTTGATGCAGCATGTTGTAAGATTGATGTTTGCATTGCACATTGTGTTACAACATTGTTACCATACCTTGACCAACATGGTATAATGAATGATAAAAAATCACCTGAAATACTAGCCATCACAATTTAGCATACTGTAGTGAATATTTTAATATCAGTATGTTTAAATCTGCTTAAAACTCGATACAAACCAGTATTATAATGATATGCATCACAAATGCTTGTCCAGGCGATTTGACCTTTCAATAATATATGTCCAGTGGTTTTATCGCCACAGCTATTTATACAATTCGTAAATTCTGCATTTAACCTAAAATTAATTTTGTACGCTTAACAATTATTAACAATAAAAATAGATGCAATCAGTTACATGTAACAATCAAAAAAGAATTATATTATTTCACTGGAATATATGAAAAGGTAATTTAAAAAGAATGATGCAATAAATTAATTCATTAACTAGAATTGGATTTAATACATCCAAAACGAATATTTTGAAATTATTCATTGTCGAGAAATTAATTAGCAATATTTGAATTATTAATATAGCTCTAATAGCCATATCAGTGATAAGAATAACATTGATAAAAGATTTAGTATTATGCGAGAAGTAATACTTTGGTTTTCCCTTAATCCGTACTAATTGATGGAGTTGAAAGCTCCAAATTTTTTGCCGTAATTCTCGATGATTTTTGTTCTCTGCTCTTCACAATGATCTGTTAAATATTGTTACATGGATGAAGGATTATTCTATCAGTAATAAAAGATAGTTACCTAATTCCTCAATTAGTTATTCTGTGATAAACGAACGGTTCACAACATTCCGGAATATTACTATTGCAATTATGAATACCGTAGGATATGCAATATTGCGAATATTAAGCATTCTTATAACGATAGTTAGAATATTTATTCATACTGTAATAGTTTATTGAAAAGTGTATTAGTTGAATTTTTAATACATTTCATTAAACATATATTATCTGAAACTAAAATTACAGTATTTAATTGAGAATAGCCAACTTGTAATAATATAACATTTAAATAAAGAAAGGATACTTGCAAATATCATCAATTCGTTTAGCGAAACTACTGATACGTTGACCAGAAGTTTTTGGAAGGCCAATTAATATGGTATGCAAAGGTGTTACAAAATCTTTCGTCCAATGATCACTTTCACCCAAAATATTTGCCATACCAATCATCTTAAATACATACAAATTTGAGTTTTAAAATAAAATTTTTGATATAATCGTAAAAATTATTGAAAATTTCTAGAATGTTCATTAATTAACACATTTAAATTAATTAGCATAATTTAAAAGGATAGTATTTCTAAATTTTTTCTGCATAAAATTTTTGTTTATAATTATTAATTTAAATATATTTACAAACTAACATTGCCATCTTTGCATCGTAATATGCATGCAAGTTGTTGATGAGAAATGACAAAAACCTGATGAGTTGTTAAACAGGATAGCAATAGGAAGCATTTTTGAAATTTTATCATTGTTATCATTTTTTTCTTTGTTATTGAATGTTTACAGTGATGCAAATCGTTGAAGGATCATCCTGGAATGATAATAAGATGGAAGTAAATAATTAAATACGAATGATTAATATGTTCACTTTATATTACTTATCATATCTGTACAAACTAACTTATGTAGTTCATCTTAATTTTTAGTTTTATTAATTTTAACAATGGCTAAAATGATTGAAAAATAAACTGCATAATATCAGTGATGGAACGAATTTGGAAATATAAATTTTCAAAAAGTTACAAAATTTATTATCGTTAATTATGTTTGCAGTACTTCCAATATTATTAGTAATATGCTAATTTTCGATAGCAATAATTAGCATAATTAGAATAGCATTTTTTTTTACGAGAATAACAAGCAAACAATAAAAATAAGAGTTAAAATAAGAAAAACAGTTTTCAAAAATTAAAAAAAAAGAAAAATTTAACAAAGTGAAGAAGGGGAGAAGTTTCCTGACAACCTGACCTGATCAAATGATATTATCAATGAAAGCATTTAAGAAATATTTTACATTTGATCATCTTGAAACCTGAATAGTATTAGTGGAAGAATTATGAAAGCACTAAGGGGACATATTCCCAGAAGCTTGGTGACAATATTTCAAATGTTGACTAGTCCAATTACATAAATTTTTCATATATTTTTGTTAAGTAACAATAATTTCTTTTCAACTTAAAGTTGTACCAAATTATGAAATTTTCAAATTAAATTGCGAAGGAAAAAAAAGGAAAGGAAAGGAAAGGAGGAAAAGAGAGAGTTTATTTGGCTTCGGGAGCAAATATGAGAATACATTTCAAATGAATTTGCCGGAATCTAATCCATCCAAAAAGTCCCGAGGGAAAAGTTCAATCTGCTAAGAATTTGTCTGTTGAATGAAATAGAAGACTAGTGACGATGATTAAATGTAAGCGTTTAAAATTTATTGTTCCTTCTGTTATCCACAAAAATTACTTCGTTTTCATTCCGTTATTCCGATTGAATTATTCAAAGAGGTATTTACAAAGAGTTTTATATTTGTTATAATTTATTTGTTGGAAAATTTCCCGATTTTTCTTCCGTCAATCCTAAAATTTATTAAATAATCTCGATGGAATGATAAAATGCAAATATTCTAATGGAATATATCGGGAAACTATTCCTGATTATCATAATCTTTGCTTTTTCTTCATGTTTCTGACTGTTCAATTATGATCAAATAATAAATGTTTGGAGCAATTTGCAGAAATTTACAAATTTTAAACCATAATTGTCAAAAGATTTTCAAAATTTTCTTGGATGCCACAAGATAGTTTTATTGGATTTTCTCGGGAAATGTGAGAAAATACTCCGAAGGATCATCAAAATTCTTAATTCGAAAATTTTTTTTCTTTACAGAAACAACTTGCAAACATTAAAATTGAGCTAAAAATTTCAACGGGCTAAAAAATTGGACTAAAAAAAATTTCAACAATCTTGAAAGAACAAAAATAATTTTTTTGCAAAACTCAGCCAAACACTATTTAGATATTTCCCCGCTGGCAAAGTAAAATCCATCCTAGGACAATTTCTTTTTATTTTTAGCCTGAAGCTAAATCACTGGTTCTAAATCCTAAGTTATGTCCTGAGGTATAAGTCTTCAGATTTTTCTCATATATGAATATTCTCCAAATATTGGAATACTCTGTAAAATTAAAATGATTCAAATAAATATTTTTTTTGAAAATTAAAAAATACACTTTCAATTTCAAATAATTAACAAATAGTCAAAGCTTTTAAATTACAAATTTTTTTTTCTAAACTTTGTTTCTTTCAAATTTTATTTCAAAGATATCATTTTTGCTTTTTCTCAATTGATTCAACAATATTTCACACCTGTACTAATTACTTTGTTTAATTTGAAGTGATGATAACTCATAGAGACCAAGCTATCCCAATTATAAATAACCATATTATCAGTTTAAAAAAAATGCAAATTTACTTTACAATACTTTGCATTTGAAGAAATTTTAAAATAGAAATGATATTATGATATGAAATCAACCGTCCTATATTAAATTTTGAATTACTTTTAATACATAGGATAGTAATGATAATGATAATTATCAAATATACATTACAATTTCAATTACAATACCATCAAATATGATAGATATTTGAATCGATTGATCTTCAATAATTCAATGTGAAATAATATTTTTACTAGAAAAAAATAATTTAAAATTGATGAAAATAGATTAATAAGGAATTAAAATTTGTTTTTAATTCAAATTATCCTTTTTTTTTTCAATTAGAATAGAAAAAGAAAGTATTAATAAAGATTGGATTGTAACCAATATAACAATTGAAACATATTTTTATTTCCTTCGGCTTATTTAAACTTCCCTTTTTTTTCCAATCATATTTGTTCAATTAACAAATTAAAAGTTAATCTGTTGTTTTTTCTTTCTTGTCAACTTAATCATTCACTCCAATCCAATCCACCAATGCATTCAATTTAAAATTTCAACCAATATTACTATATTATAACCATTGTCAAACCTAATTAATCTACGTATTCCTTATTTTGAAGAAAAAAAATTATTAAGATTTCAAATATTATATGGAGATTTCTCGGGTTAATTTCCCCACTGATTTCATATGAGAACGAAAATCTCTCGGGTTAATTTCCCCACTGATTTCATATGAGAACGAAAATCTCTCGGGTTAATTTCTCCTGCTGCACAAAGATTTCTCGGTATTCTTAATGTCGTTATAGTAGGCTTTCATATCACCATATCTATAAATGTTATCAATCGTTAATTGAAGTATAAAATAAAAGATTAACAAATTTCCTCTCCTTTTTTCCACTCATTTTACTTCCTTTAAATTCTTTCCTTTTCTTTTCTTTCAAAATTTTCAAATGTTTTATGAAATTTTTTTTTCGGCTTAAGTAAAAGAGTAAGACGAGAAGAGAATTCATTCTTCCGCTTATATAAAGGCTTAATTTTGCAGCAAAACGATTCAGGAACAAGGATAAAAATGTAAGAAAGGCTTTTATTAATTGAGTTTCTTTGAAAACATTACCATCAAAATATTCCGTAAAAGAAGATTTATTCCGATACTTTTTTTTTCACATAATCATTCCGGATTGATGCACAAATTCGAAATATTTGTCAAAGAACTGAATTTTCCGTTTTTTAGTTAAAATTCTAATTTTGATTTCTAACAATAAACAAAAAATGTTGATTTATGGTTTTTATAATATTTGCAATTTTTTAAGGCCAATTGTGGCAGTGAAATATGTTTTGAATAAGTGATATGTCGTAAAGATGACAGACATCAAGAAGGAATGTCAAACAAATGCCATCAAGAGTAGTTTATAAATTTTACACAGCAACTGATGCAGTGGACTCGTCTATGTAGAGGCAGACTGAAAATTATGCCATCTTAAAGATTGTTGACAATATGATGACGTATGTAATGCTAATTCACAGCGCAACCAAAGATCAGCATGCAGAGTAGTAAATGTCAAAGGTCAGCATGCAGAGTAATATGTTCCGATTCAATTAGATAAAGCTGATAGTCGCAATATTCCCAAACACTATCATCAATCAAGTGGTAGTATCGCTAACGCTGGATATTTTTTATTTGGATATCATAACATTGACCATCGTTTATAAAATAGTATTGACACTTTCAAATGGTTCATATATTTCTGTTGACAAGTCATTCATCTTCTGTTTTCATATTTTAACAAGATAGTTACAATTACTGTTAAGAATTTCATTGGCACACAAATGTTTATTGATAATTTCGAAATTTTCAAATAGTACAAAATTGAAGATATTTGCACAAGAAAAACATTATGCAAATGCATTCAATATTTTCATTTAAATAAACAATCAAAATATAATTTGTAAAATTTGAAATCAAAAAAAAAATGAAATATGCAAATAAACAATCGATATGATCTATAATTGAATGAAAATTATCTTATCGATAATCCATTGTTTTTCCATATTATTCTCATAGTCAAATACAAACATTCAATGCTTATAAGTAAAGATGAATGAAATGTTTATCCGATCGAACTTACCTAACTGATATTAGTCAATCATTAGGTTAGATAGTACTGTTTTAAACAAAAGAAATTTCCATAAAGGAAAAATTAATATCTCATGTGTTATCATTAAATAGAAGAGGAGAATAAACCATCAATTAGATTTAACTGATACAAAATTTGATAATATTTTCCTTCTATATCCTGTTGTTAGTGTTTGCTGAAACAAAAAGGATATAACAACCATTAAAACTATCATTGATTGTCCTAATTATGCAAATGACATATCAGTCCAATCTCATCTAATTAATGAGGAGAATTTTCAAACATATACTCGAAAAAGGCACAAAATCGTAGAACTGAGAAAAGTGGACAATATCGGACTGAATATAAAGTTAAGGCAATCTATTATAAGGCAGATAATAAACAATAGAGAGTTGATGGTATGGACATAAGAGTGATGAGAGAGATGAAGAGAGATTTTGAAATGTGATAAAATTATGGGTCTTTTTTTTGAAAAAAAAAGAGGGGAAGATATTAAATATACAAACTTCTGAAGATTGTCTTGAAAAATTGTTGTTTCATTGATGTGATACAGGCCTATCAACTAAACGATTACTCATACAGGCCTATCAGTAAATTGACAAATGACTCTCACCATCAGTACTCGATTAGTAAATCCCGAATTCTGTTTGTGGAACCACAAAATCTATTCCAATGACTCATAATTCATATTAAAATTCATAATGTGCGGTCAACTTAATCCTAAGAAAAATTGAAAAGATGAAATTTGAGAAGAAAAAGGTTTATTTTATTCAAATTCATTAGGAAAAGGACATAATAATCATCAATCTTCCTTTTTGTTTGCAAATTAAAATCCAGAAATGATGAAAAAAAGTAAATATAAACGGTTTATAGCCTGGATTCCATAAATGGATAACAGTACGATGACCTTTAACCTTTTCTATGACAAAAAAACAGTCGTATAACAGTCACATCATATCAATTTCCTTACTAATTTCCATTAAAAGTGAGATTGATATAATAGAATAAGTGTGTTTGTAATGGTAGGAAAAAAGGAGATATGGGAATAAGGAAAAGATAAACCTGAATTGTGAACAAGTAACATCAAAAGGGGAACACATAAGGTTGACATTACAAACCGGAAATATATGCTGGAAATTTTTATATACAAAGCATTTCTTCCCCATATCTTCGATAGAACGCAGATAACCGGTTGAGACTATACATTATAATAAGCGGTAGGTGGTTGCTGTACATGAGGCATATGCGACTGAGAATATGAAGGCCTTAACGTCCTCTGATCATATGCAAAAGGTAACATTCCTGTTCCGTAAAATAATCCTTCCTCATATTGTTGATGAGATGACTGATTGGCTGAAAACAACCAACCAGCCTGCATCGCTGTCACCTGAAAGAAATAGACAATATCCGACCGTTTCGGAAAGTATTACTTAATGTTATAAAGCAGTTTCCTTTTGGTATCCAGTTGCAAATATATGTATATACATATATATCTTGCACTGACACCTAAGCGATTCCGGATTATGCCAACGGTATCGTACCGTGCAGCACCGTAATGAAGTTTCCAGAAAGTTACAAATATATTTTAATAAAATCAGACGAAATAAGTTAGAACACTGTTAGAGTTATGTCTTTTGAGTGTCTTTATGGTGCATTCTTTCAGGTGAAAAATCAAACGATAAAAGAAAACGGACCATTTGGGGTGGACTACATCCAATACCGTTGTGATGATCGGAATAAGGTGACAACATAACAGATGATGATTGAAGTACTGTATTTTCCGGATGACCTGCAGTAGCTTGAGTTACAGTAGTTCCACGTATTGCTGCTGCAACACCGTGAACTGTTGCTGTTGTATCATGTGGTGATGGTGTCGTCGAGTAGTTGGAACCATCAGAATTCGGTGGAGTAAGTGGATTTGCTGCAGCTGTTGACTGCGCTGTTACTGCTGCTACTGTCGAAGGATAAGTTGGTGATGGATTCTTTTTGATGATTGGCCTCTGTAAAACTTATTTGTGAATTTCGAATTCAATTTTTTAATTCCGAATTTAAATTGTACTGAATATTTACATCAAATAGGCTGTCGAAGAAAAAGAAAAAAGTAATAAGAAACAACAATTTACCGTTGTTTTTTTGAATGATTTCTTAAAACGATGATGTGCTGAAAGGGCTAAACTTGCAGCCATATTTGATGGTAAAATTCTCGGTGTAGGTATTGTATCAAGGTAATGGACAATATCTCGAAATTCCTTTTCTGCAGCAACATCACGTGGTGATCGTTCCTTCTGATCCGTAATTTCTTTGCTAGCACCAAGATTGATCAGGCATTCTACAGCATCAAGATGTCCTTCAGATGCTGCCAAAAATAATGGTGTTTGGTCCTAAATTATTCATTCAACATTTCATTATCTTTGCATATCATAATTAGACTTATATTTGAATAAATTTTTAGTTGAATGTTCCTGAAACTTAGAAATAAATGAAAAATTGAGGAAACATTGAAAATTTGATTAATATTTTATGCTTCCTGCTTACTACTTCCCACTTACCAATGAATCTTGCGCATCCTTGTTAGCACCATTCTGAATCAGAAGTCGGATTATATCTAAATTAGCATGTTGTGAAGCGAAATGTAACGCTGTTCTTCCATCGTATTTCGTCGAACCTTTATCACCAGCGCATGCTACATCTGCTTTTGCTTTCAAAAGCATTTCGGCTATTTCAGTACCCATACGTATATCAAATTTGGAGCAAATGATTAGCGGTGTTCGATTATCTTCATCTAATGCATCCACCTATAATAAGTCATTCAAACAATAATGGAATGGAAAGAAAGGGAAAAGAAATAAGGAACAAATGATTGATAAAATTTTTAAGGAGTTTAATTAGAATGAAAAATCATTAAATGATTAGCAGTATCTCTATTCTGCTGACAATAACAAGTACCATAAATGGTATCAGAATGGATTAATCTTTCATTTAAATATAACAAAATTTACAATTTCAGAATGCCTCCAAGAATGAGAAATTATCAGTGTAAATTTATCAGACTTATTCAAATTATTAATTCGTTTAAAATATTCTATAAATCAAAGTTTGAATATAAATTTGTAAGAAAAAAGAAATATCATCATCCAATTCAAATTAGTTAATTAATTAATTAAAACCCATCGGATATTTGTCTTAAAAAATTCTTCAAATTAAATTAACTTACATTAACTTGCCGTGTATCGAGCAATAATTGTACTATATTTGGAATATTCACAGCAACAGCATGATGTAATGGAGTACGATCCTTCTCATCAACTAATGTCGGATCAGCTCCATTTTTCAGCAAACATTCTACAACTGTTGTTCGACCACTCTTTACCGCAAGCATTAAAGCTGTATCTTCGCTATCATCTTGTGCATCAATTTCTGCTCCAGCTTCTAATAAATTACGAATATCCACGCAAGATGCTTCTTCATTTTTTGCTTGATTAGATGCTGTTTGCATCATAGCTGTACGTCCATGTTTCCCACGTACATTTACCAATAAAGGTTCTATCTGGAAGAGATTTTTTATGATTAATAAAATAAGGTAAATTGTATGATCCTCAATCTCTTTTCCACTACTTGTCCACTACATAATTTTGATTGCTAAAATACGATTGACAAAAAAGTGGAAAGTAAGACTGAATTTCCAATTGGTATAGTAATAGGAAAGCCCTTTTCATGATATAAAAATCTTGAAATAGCTAATTTTTGAGATTATTAAAAATTATGACATTTACGTGATCTTTATTATTTCCATTTCATTTAAAAAGATACAAACCGGTAAAGATATGGGTAATGTCGAATCAGCAGCTTCATGCAAATGTGTCCATTGTCGTTCATCGGTACCTAACGTTTTCGGTTTCAGGAATGATTGTGTATCTTCTCCAATGTACAAATTCGGATGAGCAATACCAACAGGAACATTATCAACACGAGTGCGTTTTGCTGTACTATAATTACTGAACAAATATCCACTGTGGATGCTGTAAGTGTCCAAATTTCCAGTTGATGATTTGCCTGTAAGATTTCGTACTGTAAAAAATGAGTATGTATATTATAAAGTTATTAAATATCGTACCAATTAAATTCGAAAATATTTTCCATCGGATGATTAAGATTACCGGATTTAACGAGAAATAACATGAATCCACATGCAAATGTAACAATAAATAGTACATTAGAATGGCAACTCATTATTCATTTGATTTCTCAACTTTTTAAAGTTAAATTTAAGAGTTAAGGTTGATTAGAAAAACAGTATAGCATGTAATAGACGGGTAAACGGAAATGTATATCTTACAGCTTTCGGATGGTGGTGGATGCCATATCCGAGCATGAAGAGTTTTCCGTTTTCGTCCTTGTTGAATCATAGAATAGGCAGTTAGTACTGTTGTGATAAAAATTAACAGACAAATAAGTAAGGTTTGCCAAGAGATGCCTTTATTCTGTTTAACATTATCTAATTCAACTCGAGCTGAATGCATTGGCATACCAAGTTCTTGTAATTCCTGCAAATTGTCATCTGTGACGGAGGAAACATAAGGAAACAAAAAATTTGCCAAAAGATTTTTTAAAACCATCCTGTCATTAGGCAAGGCATTGGGTATAGAAAGAAGACCGGAATCGACAGGAATTCCCGATCCGGTTATAAACTATCTTTGGCTACGATATAAAATGCCAATAGAACATTGCCCTTTTTTTTTTTAATAGATATGAATGTGATACGATAATCCATCACAAAGAATCAATTTTATTTGATTCACAAATGATTCATTGCAATATAGTGGAAGTAAAGTTTTAATTGTTTCTTAGCTAAATTAACGAATTTTGAGGTTCAGTTGAAATTAAATAGCAATAAATCAACAAAACTGGTCATAATCAATCAATTGATTTGATATGATATTCTTTATTTGTAGAACAAACATTTCTTTACCTGTTTAGCGTTAGCTGCACCCAAATAATCAACGACACTAAAGAGATCCGAAAAACATTCTTCACGATCAATTTTACGACAATACGACATGTCAACCGTAAGCATTACCATTGTGCCACGTAATTGACCTGTTTAAAAAACGTTTAAAGTTTTATAGGAAAACTGAGAAAGTTCAGAAATAAATTTCAAATAAGATCAATTTCTGTCAAAAAATAATTTCTTTTAAAGTTCCTATTTTTCATTTGCATGCATATATTTGGGACGTATCTATTCATCTAAAAAGAATTTCACATCTATTACACGTTATGCGTCCGTTTCATGTCGCCAGCAAACATACTCTGATTGACAATCTTAAGTAAGGTTTATTTTTTGTAATAAAAATCATTTATTATGATATCTTTAAAAAACCATGTAAAGTTTTTTGCCTGACAAGAATTTGCTTTTGATAAGTGATATATAATTATTTAGTTTTTAACACTTAAAATAAGTGTTAACTTTATCTCTTTCGAGTAATACTTACTTTGAGAGTGTTAAGTATAAGATGAACGGAACTTATCACCACTTTAACGAAAATGTATTAACAACAACTGCGCCATTATTCAATATAAGTTAATCGATAACTGTTCATTGCTAATCAGTTATTTTAATTCCCTTTCTTTTTTAGAATATTCATTTAGGATTCTTTTCTGTGATTTCCTCGCACAATATATAGACCATATGTTTCGGATTTTTTTTTCTTGTAATTAAAAATTGACTTTAATATTTTAAGTGCACTTCACTGTCCTGTTAAAAATGAAATATTAATTAGTAGTAGGCTAAATTATGGCAGAATTTACTTTCTCTTTTGATTCGTTGGAAATTAGCGACAAGCAAATGACGTTTTTCTGATGGTACATCGTATAATTGTCCAATACCATCTTCTGAAGTCCACGAATAGATCATTGGTTTGCCATCTGTCATTCGAATATGTACGGCACCGCGTAACTTTTGACTCAGTGTAAAGAGGAATGTTTGCGCATTATGTAAAAATTCTTCTGGACTGATCAAAAGCACCACTATGATATTTCCAGCTAACTGTAAAATTTTTCTCTCATTCTAATTACCACAAAATTAATTCATTCTTGTATTAAAAATATTTGTAAAAGAAATATTGATTTATATTGGAACTTAATTAATGCTAATAGGGAGACTTAATTATTTAGTGGAAAGCTAATTCTCATGAAGATATTGAATAACAAACCGGTGTTTCAACATTAAAAGAATCACAATCACCACCATCCCATCCACAACCGATAACATTGCATTCGCGATCACATTGTCCATCGGCATAGTGTGCCGTACAGTAATCATTTTTTGGACACTGTTCCGGAATACTATCACAATCGAATCCATCGAATAGACATTCCTGATTGTTGCATACCTGTAAAACAAATTGATGCGAGGAATAATATAATAGTAATAATATTTGAAAGACGAATAAATTAACGAAAGGATGGTTTAAATCATATTTTCGAAAGTTGGAGAATGATTTGAATATATTTAAAAATTGAAATTAATTCTAAATCAAGCTTCAATTTTTAATTTTCCTAGCATTATGTTATCTTGATAACTTACCGGATCGCATTTTCCGTCTCTGAAAACATGAGCACAATAACTTGATGATTCGCATTTTTCAAACGGTTTCGTACCAGCACTGCAATCTCCGTTATCATAATCACATGCATAATAGTTGCAAACCTGATCACATACTTTGTTACCAGCCTGAAATTAACAAACTCATTGAAAAGGAAAGAGACTGATAGTGTTGTTAATATGCAAATGAGAAATGAAGTGAGTGAATGAATTAATCAACTGGAATATCATGTACTTATATCAGTTGATACCTTTGCTGCGCAATCATGCTTGGCACATAGTTCATGCTCCAATAGATCAGTCACATTGAATTGTTCCAAATCAATTTGAAGTTGACAATTTTTCCCGGTAAATCCACGTTGACATCGACAACGATATGAGTTAACACCATCCACGCAAGTTCCACCATTTAGACACAATCTATAACGATGAAAAACTTCTTGCAATCAAATCAAATCAGCCTAATATTAAATTAAGTCCTTGACTTCATTTTAAATTTCCTTTTAATTCGTATTAAAATAACAGAATCAAAGTTGGCCTATATATAGGTTGAATATTGAAAGCATCAATAGTATCCTTAATAATTTATTTGTGACATATTAATAAGGAAAATTTTTATTAAAATCTTTACAAAGAATGTTTGAGTAAATTTGCTTCATTTGGAAATAATTTTATAATCTTAATGATAGTATTGGTGTTGTATTTCAGTAAATCTCGGGAAGGATAATGGTGTTTTACTTCCCTGAGCTATGGTAAGATGATACTTTTCATTCCCACTTTTTATTTTCTTGATCTACATCAGACTAAAATTATTTTTTTTTTTTGAAAATGATAAAAGCAATCCATTCTTCCTTTTCTTCCCTTTACTAATTTCTCGCCAAAATTAAATTTAAGTTTCAAATCTTGACTTTGAGATTTAAAACTATAATAAGCATTGAGTTTGAACATTGAAAACAGTACTCTTTGCAATTTTAAAATTTAAACAACTTTGGGATTTTCTTTTTGCATAAAAATTTCCATCTCATAATTAAACTTATTCATTTCAAATCCTAACATAATCAGATAATTTCTAATTAGTTTTTTTTCCTATTTTCAAGTAATATACCGAATGACCTGTGGTAATTAAGAGTTTCAACATCCCAAAAACAGCTATTAAATAAGTTAATCCTTCCCTCGGTATCTTTTCCGGTAATTAGATGAGTAAATATATGCTTATCTTCTCCCTCAAACAAAATGATTTGTCTCGGTATTGTTAGTCAATTAATCAACCAATGGATTGATGAGAAGAAGGAATGGTCAATGTAAGGTCAGTGATTTTCTCAATACAATACTTGAAAATAATTCGTTGAATAAACAATGAGGTTTAGGGTGTTGTAATGTCCACAAATTGATCCCATGATGTATGTCTGTATGTGTATGTATGTGTGTGTCTGTATGTGTATGCGTATGTGTTGTATGTGTATGTATGTATGTATGTATTAAGGTATCATTCTTCATCAACCAAATCATGATCTCTTGATGATACGGTCGAAAACATCTTTCACTCTTCCTTATCCTCACCTTTACTTTCTATTTCAGGTCGAAGATTAACTTTGACTTTCCTGAATACTTTCGTCTATTTACTTAGTATTCTACAAAATTATACGAGTACATATCATTTTCAATAGTGAAGTGTGTGAAAATATCTTTCATACCTGTTGTTATGCAATTGTCCAGTCAACAGGTGTGTAAGTACACTTAACATTTTTCGATCAGTGCTAACCTAATCATAATGCTATACGTTCATTTATTTAAATAAAATCCTCTTCTAATTTTGCTTCAGGTAAAAGTAAATTGGAAAATTGAAATTAATATTCTAAAATGTTGTCAGCAAATTCTACTCTGTCACATCTTCTCCATCCGAAAGTTTGTGATCTTATTCGACACCAAGAATAGATTTGAGATCTATTCATCATGAATGAAACTAGACACATTTACCTTCATACATAATAAATTTCGTGGTTGAAAGAAGAATGGACAGTGGTCATTCAGACTTCAGCATCTTTTACTACTACATTTATACCCGAGATCATTGTTAATGTCCTCATTCTTTGCTTCACTCATTCATTGCTCTTCCTATTGAAGAGAATGAAATGATGAAAAGTGACAATCGTAAAGCATTTCGAATTTGATTTAAGATCACAAAATATTCCAAGCTATCATCGAATCTTTGAAACCAAACAAAAGGACGATTTGACAGCCAACAGCGATGTAATATCATAAAGTAAAAGAGGAGGATGAGAATTCATTGGATAGTTAACTACACACAATGTGCTTTTCTTTACAATATGATAAACAAAAGATACGTATCAGATGGGATGCTCAAAACAGATCGCCATCCTGCTTTGGTCATCAAGAATGGACAGTCGTGGGAAAACAGCTTGCATTTCAGAGATAACAAAAATATGTTATTTGCTCATTCCCTACTTTCACACTCTCTTTAACATTCATTATCTCTTGCATAAGCATGAAATTAATTACCTGAAATTTGAGTATTACAAAAAAAAAAAAAAAAAAAAAAACTACTACTTATGGTCATACTTCCTCTTCTTGCTCTTCCTTTCCTTCCTTCAACTTCTTATTAATTACTCATTTTCTATTAGCCACGCAACAACTCCTTTCAATTATGCAATAACTTTAGTTTCCCTATAAATTTGCAATAATTTAATGATGGGAGGAATATTTGTTGTTATTAGCAGCAATCAAAAAAAAAAAAAAACGAATATCTCATAGCTAATATTGGATTTATGTCGAAATTAAAAGTGAAATTCCATGAGAAAGTATAAATTGTCGCTGTTTATTGAAAAGAGATTATGAATTTGCTATATTCATTTCATTCTAATGTAAATTTTCAAAAATTTCCATTTCTTTTTTGTCTAATAAAAACTTCGAAGAATTGTAAAACTTACAAAAATGAAAGATTACAAATGTGAAGAATTCGAAAATTGCAACATTTAAGAATTAACAAATTTAAAAAATTAAAAATATTTGCAGACTTTTTTTGGCCTATAAATAATAGCTGTAGATTTGAATTTTTCTAAATCCTTAAATCCTTAAATATTACAATTTGCAACTGAGATTTTTAAAAATCAAATTTTACCATACCCCGGTTGACAGTCATCATCGTTGGTTTGACAAAAGGTACCACTAAAACCACGACGACATACACATTCGAAACCGTTCACATGATCGATACAAGATGCACCATTTTCACACGGTGACGATTCACATTCATCGATATTCGTGGCACATTGACGACCCGTAAAACCGGCCAAACATTCGCAATGGTACCCATTTAGTTCATCCATACAATGACCACCATTTAAACATGGATCTGAAGATTTCCCAGGAGAAATCTCAGAAGCAAATAACTAACCGATGATGCAGCATTAACCGGTAAGATATCCCGATTATTAAACCGCTTTCTACTTTATCTGTTACAGGAAATAAATGAACACCATCTTTACATATTGGATTCTCGAGAATCTCGACAAGGAAAAAAAACTAAAGGAGAATTGTGAAAATTAATATGCCACTTAATGCTCCGATTGTCACCTTTATTGATTTCCGTTATTCTTCCGTTGTTTTTTTTTCTCTTTTTTGTATGAATTAATTCAAAAAATAATTTCAAAGCCAGAAATTAAATATCGTAAATCAAAATGCCATAAGCAAGGAATAGAAATAAGAATTGAAATAAGAAAGTAGAAGAAATTAAAATTAGTTAGCAGGCATACTTACTTGGTAAGCAATCATCCCGATCATTTTCGCAATTTCTACCAGTATATCCATCCGAGCAATGACATTGATATGAGCCAAATGTATTTGTACATGTACCACCATTGAGGCAAGGATTATTTACCTCGCAATCATCAATATCCTGAAAATTTCCCAAATACTTGACAGATATAATCTTTTGGTGGCCAAATAAAAAAAAAGCTTAATGATATAGTAAGTCATAATGATGTCATTATCCAAATTAACCAATTTTTAGATAGTATTTCAACAGAATAAAATTTACCATATCACAATAATATCCATCAAAACCGTTCGTACAACTGCATGTATAATTCCGATAAGTTGGCGTTGGTTTACAGATTGCGCCATTCTCGCAGCGATTTGTTCGGCATGGATCTAACCTGAAATTTAAGCAATTCAGTAATATGAAATTTAAAAGGAAATTGAAAATTTCATTGAAATATTTATTTACTTCATAAAACTTTAACAAATTTAAATTTACGAAAGTTAACATTTACGATGTTATGTTTAATGAATTAAAAAGTAAAAAAATTGATTGAGAAAATTGAAAAATGCTAATAAATGCTAAGTAAATAAGATATGACGTTTACAAAGCCTTGTTTGTGAATAAAAATTTTTCTTCGATAAATAAAAAATAGCCTAATTGATTTTGGACTAACTTACTCATATTGACATCGATCACCATCATATGGTAATGCACAGTGACATGAATATGAATTAATACCATCAATGCAAGTACCACCATGTAAACATGGATGATTTATACAATCATCAATATTCGTTTGGCATTGTTCACCGGTATAACCGGTACTACATGAACAAACGTAACCATTCAAGTGATCAGTACAAACGCCACCATGCTGACATGGATTTGATGCGCATTCATTCATCTAAAAATGATTTCTATATTCCGGAAATACCAGGAAATGGAAATATCTGAATATTCGATTTCGGTTGTATTTGTGGCTAATTTTCGCCCCCTAATATTGGAATATTTCTTCTTGGCTAATCCTAATTTCTGTGATATTTTTTGATAGGATGAGAAATATAAATACTTACTTCTAGTTTACAATCATGTCCATAAAAACCCAATTTACATTCGCATTTATAGGTAGCCTCATTATTGATTGGAATACAAATAGCATTTTGAGGACAGTTATGATATTTGCACGGATCTGATTTCTTCTCACAACGATCACCAGTAAATCCCGGTGGACAGCGGCATGAACCTTTCGAACAAACACCACCATTTAAGCAATCAGTCATACTACATTCCACAAATTGTCGACGTTCACAGTTTTCACCTTCATAACCAGGAGGACAATGAAGTTCACATCGTTCTCCATGAAAACCTGAAATGAATTTCCTTTTTCTTTCAAAATCATATTTTTTCTTCCATAAATTATGTAAAATTATTGATATAAACTGACTAACCTGACATACAAACGCATTTAAAGCGTGTTCCGTAATCCAAACATGTACCAGAATTAAGGCATGGATTAGAAGAGCATTGATTCACATGAGTTTGACAGTGCCAATCAGTGTAACCCGATGGGCATTCACAGTGAAATGATCCAGGTGTATTCACACAGGTACCACCATTGTAACAAACAGCATGACCCTGAAATTTTCCCAGAAATCAATCGTATTCATAGTTTATAAACTTCAAATTTCATTAAAAGTTCATAAAAATGATTTCGAATTTTTGAATATTGAATATTACCTGATTGCATTCGTTAATATCATTGGAACAATCCTCTCCAGTGTATCCTTTCGGGCATTCACATGTATATTTCCCACTTGATGTATCCGGTTCGCATATGGATCCAACTCGACATGGATTTGATAAACATGGATCTTCCATATGGCAAAATAATCCTATAGATAATATGAATTATAAGTTATGTAATACATACTGTACTTCAATTTTGAACTTCAAATAATGAAATCATTTCGTTAAAATAATGCTTTTATTTGATTTTCCAATATTTTCATATATTTAAAAAAATACAAAAGAAGAAAAGTCAATGTATAATAACTCACCGATACGACCAGATGGACATTCACAGGTATATTTGGCAAGATGATCCACGCATGTGCTACCTGCTTCACAAAGTGCATCCACACAATCATCTCTATTTATCTCACAATGAACACCTTCCCAACCATTTACACAAACACAATGATAACCTTCTTTTTTATTGAAACAAGTTGCACCATTCTTGCATTTATGTAAACCTAATTCACATTCATCAATATCTTCCTCACAAAAACGACCTGAAATATTAGAGCCATTACGTGTATTCATACTTATCTGATATACTAATCTGTTATTTCTATACCTTTTATTAATTACCTGCATATTAATTATTGTAAAGAAATGATTTCAGATTTGAATAATTAATTATTGTTATGAATAAATTTTCAGAAATTATCCAAAAATTGATATATTAGCTATCTTATCTTATCATTTTATTTCATCTCAACTTTTTTTTCTTTCTATATCTTTGTGTTATTATCTTTTATTTATGCAAAATAATTTTTTATGTAATATTTATATAATTATTGAACTAATTGATTTGCTTATAAATTCCATTTTCTTTTTCTCTTTCTTTCTCTTCCTCTACTCTTTCATTAACAGTTATTTTGCTAATTAGAAAAAAAACAAAAACTGAAATCTTATATTTGATATTTTATATGATATGATGAATAATTGATTTTGCTTAAAGTTGACGTATGCAGGTATTCTTAGTGAAAGGATCGGGAAAAGGCGGGGAGGAAAAGGAATGTGAATGAATGAATGAATGAATGAATGAATCATATAGGTCGGATGAGTATCAGAGGTCAGTTATATCGTGCTAATACAACAAACATTAAAATGACAAAAATGGATAACATTTTGATTGATGTTAAGCGCCGATACATAAGAATAAAATGAGAAAGAGATGAAAAGCTGTCATCCGTTATAGTAATAAATGGCAGATGTTTAGGATATTGGTGTGAGAAATTTCTTATTACTATTACTACTATCACTCTTTTATCTCTCTTTATCACATTATAAAATTACAAAGAATAGGGCTAAAATTTCGATTTTAATTTTGATTCATAAATTATCTCACTATTATAGAATTATCAATTACAATGAATGGATGATGATGATGATGATGATAATAATGATAATGATGATATAACTCAATGAGTGAAAATTAAAAAAAGGATATGGGATTGATAAAAATTGTTATCATTTCATTGTACTATAAATAAAAATAATGATAATGATGATATAATTTAATGAGTGAAAATTAAAAAAGGATATGGGATTGATAAGAATTGTTATCACTTCATTATACTAAAAATATCCTTTCCTAATTAATATGATTAAACTAATTTACAATTATTAGTCTTCCCTCAAGTATGAATATAATGTAAGTCAATGAATAACATAGTTCTTCATTATTGTCACTGTGATAGTGGACGATGGATGGATACTTATCAAAAATACTGATAACTGTCATTTTATACAAAAGTGATGAGACAAGAAAATTTTAAAAAACCAAATTTTCAAATAAACTTTTTGAAATGTGATATTTTTCATAAATGATATATAAATTTTGGATACTTACAAAAAATAATTTTAAAATCCAAAAATGATAATTTTCTTAAAAATTAAATCAGTGGTAGCAAAGAATAAATAAATCGTAATTTTCATAAACTGCATTTTTTTTTTATCATATTAAATAATAGCATCTACAGTGATCATAATTTTTTTCTTTTTTTTTGTTGACTACAGAAATCATGATTTTTATACCGTATGACAAATGTCATATTGCATGCTATTACGGAATTTTTGAAAGACTGAATGAAGGAAAAAGAGAGGAAATCCATTCGTCAAACCGGTTTCAGTACTGTAGTTAAGTCCGGTCATAACAAAAGAAATACATATATTTAGAATTCAAGTATCTTTCACGTTTATTTGAAAGATGATAACATCTACATTGATAACCTATAATATGAGCAAAATGAAAGTTTCCTTTAAAGTGATCAGATATTTTTCACAATACTTACTGATAATGTTTAAT
>NW_018108455.1:0-2329 GCF_000183805.2 Loa loa
AAGAAGAGAGAGAGAGAGGGAGAAGAAGAAAAAAAAAAGAGGAAGGAAAAGAAAAGATCGGGAAAGATTGAATGAAAAGATTAAAGGACGAGGAAAACGGGGAGAAAATTGATCAACATTTAATCATTGAAATACTATGCATATAAGTCTGTGTTTGTGTCTGTCTATCTGTCTGTCTGTCTGTTTCTGTGTACATATAAGGTGAATTTGACCTCTAACAAAACTATAAATTACAAAAGTAAGCAATATTTTAAATATTAAATTTAGAATTTTAATTAGTCAAGCAATATATAACAAATTAATTAACTTATATATGTGATGTATTTTTAGATGAAAATTATATTTTTAATTAAATTTAAATTTTCTTATGGAAAATTTTATTACATCAATAATATATTATAAGTTGAATTTTGAATTTTTCTTTTGTCTATCAAATTTTATTTCATTTCGTTAAATTGATTACTGTATTTGATTGTAACAAATTAATGAGAATTGTCATTTAATTTAAAATTTTTTTCAACCAAATTTTATTTCATTTCATTAAATTGATTACTGTATTTGATTGTAACAACTTGATGAAAATTATCATTTAATTTTGAATCTTTTTTCTACCAAATTTTATTTCATTTCGTTAAACTGATTACTGTATTTGATTGTAATAACTTAATGAAAATTATCATTTAATTTTGAATTTTTTCTTCCTACCAAATTTCTTTTTATCTTATTAAATTGATAAATGAATGTGTTTGATGCTTAAAGAAATAAGTAAAATATTTATTTTTTTAAATATTGAAAAAAGGAAAAAAACCTACCTATGTTATAGGTATACCATAGACATTATACATTTACGTATGCTTAAGTTATGTCACAATTTAAGCTTAAATTATCATTCAATCAAGTAGATGAAATAAAATTGGTCAATTTATTGCTATATATAATGCTTGAAATAATTTCAAATTAATGATATCAAAATGGATAGAGTAAATATTTAAAATGCTAAATCTTCAAATATCAATAAATTTATCAGAAATGGAACAAACAGGACAGCTAATATTACTACTATCAAGGATAATGCTTAGTCTTATCTTCAGTTCTCAATTCAATTTATCATTTGGAACCAATAAATGATGTTTCATCCTTATTCTTGTCATTTCTCTCTCTCTCTCTCTCTCTCCTATCTCCCTTTCTTTCTCCTTCCCTATCGAAATTTCTATAAAATTAGCTTAAATTCGTAAAATTTCATCTGTACGAATGATTCAGACATTGATTCATGCTGTATAAGCAAATTGATACCATATATTTAAATGAAATATGAGGCAAATATAATTGGCCAAAATGAGCAATTTAAAAATTTTTCTCATTTATGATAATTTTAATTTCTAATAAAAATATTTTAATTATAGAATAAACATATTATTTCATGTAATTTAGAATATTTCATAAAGCACTTTAGATATTTTTAATTTCTTTTTTTGCTATAAAAAAATTAAATAATAACAGAAAAGAAGAAATGGATAACTTTATTAAATTACTAAAAATTCAAATATTTTGTCATTGTAACTTAAAGATTTTAAAATTTTCACTTTATTTTAGAGCTTTACGATTCATAATTTCAATTTTTGTGCCTTTTTTTTTCTCAAAAAATTTCTCATATATTCTTTTTGTTTTTTCTATTTTCAATATTACCTTTTTTTTTCTTAACATTATTTATTAGTTTTCAGGGACATTTTTGGATATAAAAAATGTAACAACACAATGATAATTAATTAATTAAGTATGCGGGGAGTAATTAGCAAATTAATAATGACAAAATAACTTTTAAAGAATTTGATAAGACAAGTTTTTTTTTAGATTTTCCGCAAAAAAAATTATATTTAAGCTTAAATTTCAGTTTAAAATGAAGTAATATTTATCATTACTTATTATTCAAATTTTAGCCATTCCTTGGACAACGATTCCAAAAAAAGGATGAAATACTAATCATTATCATATCATAAATGATTCAATAAACCAATAAATCAAATTAATTAAATAAAACAGTTATGTATCATTTGAAAAGATCATAGGAAGACTTGTTCAAATAACGATGCAAACATTTAACATAAATA
The DNA here is from genome assembly GCF_000183805.2 of Loa loa. Lineage (NCBI taxonomy): Eukaryota > Metazoa > Nematoda > Chromadorea > Rhabditida > Onchocercidae > Loa > Loa loa. The sequence goes on from NW_018108455.1 coordinate 2,109, forward strand.
GAAACCTAAGATAAAATTTAATTTAATAAATCAATTGAGACAAATTAAAATTATTAATAATCAAACTGACCTAAAAAAAAATTTAATATCGAGCATTCTTCTAAAAAATATGTAAAAAGAAAGTAACAGAAACAGAAAATAGTAACAGAAAAATAAATGATGGAATGAAATGAAATGAAGTGAAATGGAAACGAAATGAAACGAAATGAAATGGAATGAAG
>NW_018108455.1:3252-7548 GCF_000183805.2 Loa loa
CAAACATTTAACATAAATAGAAACCTAAGTAAAGATAAAATTTAATTTAATAAATCAATTAAGACAAATTAAAATTATTAATAATCAAACTGGAACCTAAAAAAAAATTTAATATCGAGCATTCTTCTAAAAAATATAGTAAAAAGAAAGTAACAGAAACAGAAAATAGTAACAGAAAAATAAATGATGGAATGAAATGAAATGAAGTGAAATGAAACGAAATGAAACGAAATGAAATGGAATGAAGTGAAAGGAGAAGAAATGAAACGAAATGAAATGGAATGAAGTGAAATGAAATGGAATGAAATGAAATGAAATGGAATGGGATAAAATGGGATGGAATGAAATGAAATGAAACATAATAATATAAAATAAAATACAATAAAATAAAATAAAATCATTCCATACGAAAAAAAAAATTATTGGAAGAAAAGAAATGAAAACAGAAACAAACAAGAAGTCACATCAAAAATTCATTTTTTGTCAAAAAAAAGGAGAAAAGAATAAAACAAGAATTGTAACATTTTTTGATAAATCATTTGTAATAAATACTAAATAAATTAAATATATTTAAATATTATAATAAATTATTGTAAACATATTTAAATAACACAATAAATTTAATGATATTATACATTTGATTGAAATTATTCTGAGTAATTTAGACAACGAAATCATTGATCCGTTAAAATGAATGATAAAATTATAGCAATTTTAGTTCTAACCAATGGTCAAGGCAGATAGCCATCATCTAGTACTACTATTGCACCATCAAAGAGAGCCAATAATCAAGTTCCCTTTCTTTCTCTCTCTCTCTCTCTTATATATATATATACATATAACTAAAGGAGTATGGAAGCATGATTCATGGCCTGAATTCAAATCATTAGTCATACCAGATAGTAAATAGAAATCAAAGGGATTGAAAAATATTGAGCCTATGATTTTGGCCAAAATTATTTGGCATCATTTAGTCAGTCTAAAACTCTTCCCAATCACAAATAATTATCCATACTGATTGATCTAATAAATGACCAATATGTCTTCTTTAAACTGATTCAGTTAGCCAATGACCAATTAGGATTGGTAGTATCTTTGGAAGTAATGATAAATTCTAATTTTACATTCATTATGCAATAATCTTATTTACATTTTATCCATTAAATAAACAATAGGGAATAAGTTTTAGGGAAATAAATTTTCATACAATTACAATAAATAATCATCATGGATTTTTCTACAGAATTGAAATACTAATTAATTTATAAGTGATAGTTTCATTTTTGGAGAAGTATTATTCAATTAATTTATTAATGAATGATGACTTTATTTTTGGAATCGAAATACCTGATTAATTTGCAAATGGTAATTCTTTTTTTAGAGTAAAAACATTATTTAATTATTTCATCAATCAATAAGATGATTTTCATTTTTGGAATTGAAACGGTAATTTAAATAAAAAGTGAGAATTTTATTTTTGAAGCAAAAAATATCATTTAATTAATTTATTAATTAAGTAATATTTTGAATGGTAAATTTATTTTTAGAGCTCAAATTTAAAAGAAAATGCTTTGTTTTTAGAATAGAAATATTATTTGATTAATTTCCTAATGTCATTTTGTTGGATCATTTATCATTTGATAGATAATTTTATCTTTTGAATCGAAATACTGATTAATTTTAATTAGTTTTAATTAGCGAGTGAGTTATATTTTTTTTAGAGAGAGCACATATAATTAATGTAAGCTAAGAAAAAAGAAATAATATACTAAAAATTTTACTAAAAAATCAATTTCTCTTCCGTGGATATTTTTCCATTTCAGTGGTGATCAAATGAAATGAAATTAAAATAGTAAATGAAAAAAGAAACACTCATATATGAATTTATTTACTTAATAATGAAATGTATAAATATTTCCAATTGCCACCTTCCCAATTCATTATACCTATTCCATTAATTGCTAATATCTAATCTAATATCAAGTATTAATTATTATTGCTACACAAACAGAGTCATTTTGTATGACAAATAAGATTGGATCATAAAATATAAAATGCTAATATACATAATGAATTGTCATTTCCGCCAAAATATTGATGACATATGCGCAAATATTCATTTGCTCTAATCATTTACTTCGAAATAATTAACCAACACATTTTTGAAATAATTTACATTACTAAACTAAGAGATAAGAAATGATATGTTGTCACTAAATCAAGAGATAAGAATTGATATGTTATACAGCTAAATAACATGAAAACATTTTAAGAGAAAGTTAAAATTTAATTTTTTGAATGGAGAAAATCATTACCGAAAGTATTTTCAGTAATATGCAAATTTAAACTTTTCAAAAGAAATCGGAATTTTTTTTTCACTAAGTTTTGCAATATTTTAATAAATAGTTGATTAAATAATTTCTTTTTAAAAATTTAAATTTGCATTTTACTGAAATTACTGAAAATTCACTTACTGAAATTATATATTATTGAAAAAAATCAATAAGTTTTAAAATATTATAATAAATAGTTGTTAAATAAATCTAAAATTTTTCATTCGTACTATTTAATTTGTTGAGAGAAAAAAGAAAAATTCAAACGATGAGAAAAATTTGAAAATAACAAGAAAACTTAATTGTTGTTGTTGTTGGTGATGATGACGATGATGTGATGATGATGATGATGATGATAATGATGATGATGATGATAATTTTGGGACAAATATGAACATGCATGAAGTGAATAACAAATTGATTCAAAAACTGAAGAGAGAGAGAGAGAGAGAGAGAGAAAGAGAAAAGAAAAAGGATGGATAAGAATTGATAAATTGAAGTAAACCAAAATGGATAAACAAGATAAATGAGAATGAAGTAAATAAAAGTTGAAAAGATGATGACAGTTAGTTAGTATGTATAACTTAGTGAAAGAAATTTCTAATGACACAAATTAGAATGGATCGGATGACATTCAAATGTCGTATATATCTTATGAAAAACAATAAATTTCCAAGATAGATGAAAAATATTTCATGGTATTAACCTTTACATTTATCGATTTAAAATATTGAATGATTCAAAAAAAAGGAAAAATTGTTTCAAATAATTGATTGAAATGAATTAATGATTAGCTAATTTATTGATTATAAATTGATGGAGAATTTAAAATGTCTTCAGTTAAGCATATATTATAAACCAAAAAAAAAAAATAGTTACTGTTAAAAATTCATTCAATTTTAAATTAATAATTAATTAAAAATTGATTGGAAAGAATTTCAAATTTCAACGATCATTCGATTAGTTAGTAATGGTAAGAAACATTTATATACTTTTGAAGCACAGAAGTAATTTAAGAAGCAAAAAATTGAGCGGAAAGAAAGGAAAAATTCTTGTTTAAAACAGGTATAATGGTGTAATTTGACTGAGCTTGTACCTGTAATTAACGCTGATTTAATTTATTGTCGTTGAAATTTTGCGTTACATAACAATTTTATTTCTTCATTACTTTTGGAAAGAATTTATTTATATTCTTTAAAAAAAAAAAGAGAACGAAGGAAACTAATTAAATTAAAAGAAATTAAATTCATTCCATTTCATCTATTCATGAAACTTTCAACATTAATAAATTAAATTTCTTTCCTTGCTTCTTCTTCCTCAAATGATTGCATTAAATTAAAACAGAAAAAATCAATCAATAAATTATTTCTTTTACTAGTTTTATACAATTATTATTTCATTTTTAATTTTAATACAATTTTCTTTGCATATTTGAAATGAATTAAAATAATTGGAATAAATATCGAAATAACGTTGAAAAATTATGAAAAACAAAAAAAAAAAAGAAACAAAACATCTTTAAGAAAAAAAATGTTAATAAAAAAGGAAAGATTAAAGAGAAAGAGATTTTATCAATGCATAATTGCAATTTTATTTATTATACAATTATGATATTTTTATTCTTTTTATATAATCAAAAAAAACAATAGAAAGAGAGAAAGTTAACTTTTGAAATTTTAATATGAATATAATTTGAAATAAACAATAAAATATTTCACTCATCTAAATTATGAATATGATAAAATTAAATTAATAAAAAGAATTTAAATTATAATATGAATTAATGAACGAACCTATCATTGAAATCATGATTACGTTGTTGCATAGAATTTCGTACTGCTTCAAGTCCTTCTTTAAAACGTGCCTGCATTTTACGAGCATATACCGTAATTCCACCTTCACTCATATAACCATTGCTAACATCTGAAATAAAGCTAAAAAGTTCTTTTTAGTAAAAAGAAAA
>NW_018108455.1:7879-10663 GCF_000183805.2 Loa loa
AAAGAATTGATTTCATCTCACTATATCATTTGTGATAAAAGTTATCAGTTATAAAATTGATTGAGAGGAAAGAGAGAAAGGAATGGTTCCATCTCATTATATGATTTGTGATAAAAGTTATCAGTTATAAAATTGATTGAGAGGAAAAAAGAGGAGGGAAATGGTTTTATCTCATTATATCATTTGTGATAAAAGTTTTCAATTATAAGTTGCATTTTTTGTTAGCTTAATTTTTGGAAGTAATTTTTTTGTGCGATAAATTTTAAATTTATTGAAAAGTTGCTCTTGATAACAATAGGATGATAAAAGTTATCAGTTCGTAGTTGTATCTAAATCATTCTCAAGACAATATTTGCATAGTATATCTACAATAACTAGTGGCTGATTTTATGTCAACTAATAATTGGTTTCACTTCAACTAGTAACTGATTTCATATCAACTAGTAATTGATTTCATGTCAACCAGTAATTAATTTCATGCTAATTGCCTTATTCTATTTTAGACCTTTGATTGCTCATAGAATGCTAACCAATACTATGAAATATTTTGATTGAAAAAGAAAAAAATGAGAAAGAACAAGAGAAAAAAACAAATTTTTCATGAATTCTTTCATAATTTCAAAATAAAGTTTAACTAAAATTTTGAAAATTTTAACATTTTAAAAATATTTGAAACTCATTTTCATTTATTGAAGTAATTTTGGAACAAAATATTAAAATTCTTGATTAAAAAATTAAACAACAACTAATATTAATATCTTTGATTGATATAATTTTATTCTAAAATTTCACAAAACATTCATCATGTAATTAATTTTTCAATAGTTTTTATTAAATTGTTAATAAGTTGCTAATCAGGTTTTTTTTTTTTTCAAAAATCAACCTACACCATCCACTTACTTTTTATCATTTCAAGATCTCTATTGTTGAACTATTAATTAGTCAGAGTAGGTTAATTTTTTTATTAGCTTTCAGATATAATATTATTTATTTTAAATGTTTTTTTTTTAAAACAAGAAAAAACACAAAACATTATGAGAATAATCCATTTTAAAAATTTCTTAACCATCGTTTTTCTTTTTTAAAATTTATAAAATGAAAGAATTTTAAATTTTCATCTTAAATATATCAAATACAATTAATATCATTGTTATAATTTCTCAATTACTAATCAAAAAAAATATTAATTTCTATATTTGTATTCATATTTTTTGATATAATTGAGCTGAAAATAATTATAATAATGAAGCATAATTTACATTAATTTGTAATTTTTAAAACATTTTTTGGATTGATATTACAATAGTCTATCTTTGAATTGATATAATAAATCTTATTTAAAAAATGAACGAAAAAAAAGAAGAAAAAAAAGGTAAAGAAAAGAATTATTAGATAAATCAGAAAGAAGAAGATTGTTAAAAGTTGCAAGAAGATGATAATAATAGGTGACCACATTTTGGTCATACTAAAATGTCACCTTTAACTTTCTTCCTTACATTTTATGCATAATTATTATCATCAATAAGTTAAAGTGATTATTATTATTATTATTATTTTACCTTTACCATTTTCAACAAAGTGATTATTGAACGATAAGAAATGAATGATGAATAAAAGTTGAAGAAAATTGTTGAGCGATTAGTTAATCTGTTTGTTAATTACCTTCATAGATTGAACATACTTAATGATTACTGTATCCTTTCTAATAATATCAAATTCAAAATTACATTTATGTTTTTTTGAGTTTAAGAAAAAAACAAAATAAAATTTAATTTGAAATACTGTTTCCAATTTGTTTATTATCCATAATTTAAATAGATAATTTCATTAAACTTCATTTCCGATTTCTTCCTATTACTTTAAACCACTTCATTAATTTAAATTAACGTATACTTCAGTATATAATTACTAATTCATTTGCGCAATTTCTTTACATTAATTTAACGATAGCAAATAACATTCACTTTTTATTATCCCAAACTTTATGTGTTCACTAAATTGTTTGAATTAATTTTGTTAAAGTAATCCAAAATTTAATAACATCAACGTGATTTAATTGTAAGAAAAGGAAGGGTCAAAGGTGAGAACGGGTTAGTTACTTTTTACACGAAACAAACAACTGATAGGGTTCGTATCACTGATAAAACAAAAAAAAAAAGAAAAAGCTGTTACAAATAGGAATTAAAACTGAAAGTGGAAAATTTTCAAGAGATGATTTTTTTCTTTTCTAATTAACCTGAAATGGTGTAATGGATATATGTATTAAAATAAATAAAAGAGACTTGTTAATGAATGGATGGATAGGTTGACAGGTATATAGATAAGTAGATAGATAGAACTGGATGAAAGCTTTCCTTCATTTAATTACCCGTATCTTTTGTCATAAATCTATAAGCTGAATGGATTAAAACTAGCATACCCTATAATCATCCCTTACCATTTATTTTTACAATCAACAAATTTACATAAATATAATTTCGCTTATGCTAATTATTATTAAATGTTAGTTATTATCAGTTCTTATTGTCATTACTTATATTATCACAACAACAAAAATAATAATAATAATAACTTTTAGCATTAGTACCACTACTACTGTTCTTACTACAACAACAACAATAATAACATCTCGAACTAGCACCACCACTACTACTATTACTTCAAATTAAACAACAATAATAATAATAATAATAATTTCTTGTATTGATGCTACTACTAATTCTACTCTTGCTATAGTAACAACAACAACGATAGCAATAACAACAACAGCAACAACAACCAACA
>NW_018108455.1:10969-14865 GCF_000183805.2 Loa loa
AACAACAACAGCAATAACAACAACAACAACCAACAACAACAATAACCAACAACAATGACAACAACAACAATAACAACAACGATAACAACAACGATAACAACAACAACAACAACAACAACAATAACCAACAACAATAACAACAACAACAATAACAACTAGTATTAATACTAAATAACTTCTAGCTCACATTAACAGAATTATAATGATAACCTTTCAGTATTTGTTACCAAGTGATATCAAATGATAGCCGTATCAATCACTGCCACATTATTCGAGATATGCCTATATAGGGGAGTGAAAAAAAGGGAAAGAGAATGAAAAGGATGGCTTAAAGATAAAAATTGTTTTTGTAATCAATTACAGATGGGAGGCTTTTTGAATTAGCAAATAACAATTTGGTTCATTATGGCCATAGAATGCACTTTAAAGAAGAATTGATTGAAATAAATTTGAAAAAAGCTATGCGAATAATTCAAGGAAGAGAATTAATTACAGCATAGATATTCCGGTATATTTTCCGTTTTCATTTCATTAATACTTCAAGTAATGGTTTAATTCACTGAATATTAATGTATCGATTCAGGAAAAGGAATTATTTTCCGGTTATATATATATATATATATCAATCCGGTTATATATATATCGGAATTATTTTCCGGTTATATACATATCAATCCGGTTATATATACATATATCAATCATATAGTTTCCTTTTTCATTTCATTCATACATATAATCTTATTTTTATTAAATGTTAAGTTTTCATCACAAATATTTTTTTGATTAAATGTAAAAAATGAAAATTGCATGTAACTTACCAGCCATTGATAATTCTGGAACGGTGGCATTACCGGTAAATAATGATTCACCTTCAGATAAATAACCGGATGGATGATGTGGTACTGCGCATCGGATAGTTGTTGAAATGGAATCTAATGAATCATCACTTGTTGAACTATCTCGAAGTGATCCTATAAATAATACATATATAAAAAGGTTAAGAAGAATGGGAGTACAAATTATAATCACCAGAAATGTAAACAAAACAAAACGGAAGAGGATAATCAAATGGTAGTATTCGTTGACCTTTGACATCAACAATTTCACACATTCATCTCATTTTTTGCTTTATTTCATTTCATAAAAATATGTATTATAAGGAATTTAAAATAACACACATTAATTCCATGGTATTATTTAAGTAAAAAAAAAAGGTTTTTAGAAATTAATTAAAAATTAAAAAGTTAATTTGATGAAAAAAAAAACAATGGATGGAAAAGAGATGGAAAAGAATACGATATATAAATTTAAATATTATGGATTAAATTTACAGCTGGATAAAATTATCAGCTTATAAAGTTGTAGCGTTGATTGGATTAAACCTAATGGTTAGTTAAATTAATTATTCAAATTTGCTACCAATTTGTGGTTATTACTTGGTAAACAATTTTTCAGCACTTACAACAAAAATGATCAAATTTTAAACGGTAATATTTAATTGAAATTTGGAATAACTAATCGGAATTAATCCTGATAATTTAATTATTTTAGTGATAAATATCATTAATTAAGTTGTATTTTGAATTTGCTCACTCGTCTTTTTTTTCCCACTGGAAATAAATCAATATACCGGCAATAAGTAGTAAAAATATGATATAGCATAGTGTATGGTTAAGCAGAAAAAAAAAGATAGGTCAAATTTTGTTTAAAAAAATTTGTTTTAAAATCATTGAAATTTTATTTTAGAATCATTTAAAAAATGAACGAAGAAAAGATTTTCACAAATTTTAAATTAAAAATTTCATTTATTTTATTAATTATTTGAAAAATTTATTCTAATTACTAAAAAATAAATCAAGCATTATGAATAAAATTAAAAAATAAACAAAAAATTTTTTTCTTATTTCTAATAAATGAGAAAAAATAAAAACACAAACATATATACATATACACCTATCCCAATAAATAATAAATAACTATTCTTCTGTATAAAATTGTCACAGAAAGAGTTTTGGTAAAAGAAATGACTTCATTAATTATCTTAATGTTAGAATAATTGTCACCCCCCGCGTAGTTAAGGTAAGTATATAGATGTATAGGTAGTTAGATATCCTAATATAGTTGAAAGCATTATTCATATCATCATTATCTCATCTAATGACCGTAACAAATTTTCATCAAATTTCTTTACAAGCATTAAAACCGAATACTTTTTTCCATTTCCTATTGCAAGCTATTTAACCGGATATTAAATATGCTATTACTTATCCAAATAATTTCTAACCGGATATTAATCATACCATTACTCATTCATCAAACATTTCCTTATCGGATATCAAAAGATGTTGTGGTAACCGGATATCAATGTTGCCAACAGTTATCAATCAATTGTTTATAAGATGTAGAGAAGTATTTAGCCGAATATTTACTATTAAAATTTATCAAATTCATTTCTTTTTCTTTTTTTTTTAATTTATCAAATTTAGAATCGAAGATTTCAACCAATATTATCATATCAAATATCTATCTATCTATTTATGATATTTTTGAATAAAATAAAAATAAAAACAAATAGATTATCATAGTAACAATGAAATTTGTAAAAGTGAATTTTGTTAAATTTAAAAATAAAAAAAGTGATGAATATTTAATTTCGAAAAAACAAAAAACGATATAAAATGATAAGAAAAAAGAAATGTTACCATTTCTCGTAGCAGATGGATGAGTATTTTGTCGATATGTTTTCCCATTTTTTAGAACAACATTATAAGGTGGTGGTACTAATGGTATAATTGGTTCCATTGGTGGAATTCCTTCAAGATCTGATCCAGGAAATGTAGCAGTAATATTACTCTTTGAAGGAGTTGTAATTTCTGATGTTGTTACACCACAATTAGAATCAAATGTTGTCTCCAGGTGACTATTTGTTCGTACAGGTGGCAATGGTCTATAAATATGAATTGATAATGACAGGTATAAAGGCTTAATGATGATGACATGACAAATGAGTAAACAATATAAGAAATCAATTATTCCAAAAATTGTTTTTCGCTTATATGCAATGCATTGCAATAATAATAATAGTATAATAATAATAGTAATAATAATAATAATAATAAAATATTTTTTTTTCACCAAAAATACATTTACAAATAATATTTGATTATATATTATTAAATTTTAAAATAGCCACTTTATTTATTTTAAATAATTTATAACTTACGGAGCTTTTTTATCTTTAATAGTTGAATTATCTGCTAATGAATTTGCATCATCAATAGTTGGATTGTATATGACACTTGCATTATCGGAATCACGACTTCCTGATGTTGTCGAAGTATCACTTTGATTACCACCATCTAAAAAATGATAATTACAAAAAAAAACCAAATAATAATAATCTATTAATTTATATGTTACTATAAAATAACAGTAATAATAATAATAATAATCTATTAATTAAAAAATTTAAAAAAATAACAATAATAATAATAATCTATTAATTAAAAAATTTAAAAAAATAACAATAATAATAATAATCTATTAATTTATATGTTACCATAAATAAAACAAATAATTAATTAATATTTTCGGAAATTAAAATTTGATTAGTAAGCATACCAGCAATACCACTGTTGGATGTTTGTGGCAATTTGATAACTCGATGATTCATCATTGGACTTACAACACCAACTGTTGGACTTTGAGATGGAACAATACTTTTGGTTGTTTTGGTTGTTGAAAATGTTGATGAAGCATTTCCTGTTACTGATGTATTTGAAGTTGTTACCGTTGTGGTGATTTCAGGTTGTTGTCCGGAATCCAAACTGGATGAAAATTGTTTTGATTGTAATACTTCATCAGGAATTGGTGAATTTTGAGGAATGGTTGTTGTA
>NW_018108455.1:15084-16323 GCF_000183805.2 Loa loa
TAACAATAATAATAATAATCTATTAATTAAAAATTTAAAAAAATAACAATAATAATAATAATCTATTAATTTATATGTTACCATAAATAAAACAAATAATTAATTAATATTTTCGGAAATTAAAATTTGATTAGTAAGCATACCAGCAATACCACTGTTGGATGTTTGTGGCAATTTGATAACTCGATGATTCATCATTGGACTTACAACACCAACTGTTGGACTTTGAGATGGAACAATACTTTTGGTTGTTTTGGTTGTGGAAAATGTTGATGAAGCATTTCCTGTTACTGATGTATTTGAAGTTGTTACCGTTGTGGTGATTTCAGGTTGTTGTCCGGAATCCAAACTGGATGAAAATTGTTTTGATTGTAATACTTCATCAGGAATTGGTGAATTTTGAGGAATGGTTGTTGTAGGTGATGTATATTTACTTGATGGTGATGTTAAATGTGTAACTTTTGGTGCTGAGATTCCTTTTACAGCTAAGATTGGCTTTGATTCCTGTAACAAATAGAAAATAAGCAAATTAATCTAAATGATCATTATCATATTGTATTATTGATAAGAGCTTGTGATAAATCATATATGTATGTAACATATTGGAAATGCAATAAGAAATGATTATATACTTAGTGAATACTATTATTTCCCACTCTTATTTTGTATTTTACTGTAATAATATATTATATGCATTTAATTTATATTATTATTTAATACTTAAAGATCGATAATATATCTTTATACATTTGTTTTCCATATCTTTTATGAAGAAATAATACAAGAAAAAAAAAATATTCAACCAATAGAATCTATTTCTAAATTCAATTAAAACTATTGTCACGTCGTTTCACGTAAAGTGACAACGTGATAATATGTATTTTGTTTACGTAAATCGAATATTCAAAGAAATAAGATGAAGTGAAAAAAAAAGTAAAAGAGATGAAATGGATTGAAAAGTAAAAATCGAAGAAAAAAAATTAGCTATAAAAGAAATTACTATCAATAATACATTTAGTTAATTCAATAATAATAATAATTAGTTAGAAATATAATTACAAGGAAGAACTCAAATGTTAATATTCAATTAAACAAAATTAGCTAAAAATATTCGCTCCTCATCGATAAAATGCTTTTTTTTCTCCTCTTTTTCTTATTGTTACTATAAGGCATTTCATATAGTATAAATGTAGGCCAATAGAAATATACTAGGCTTAGGCTCAATATCTTAATATCATT
>NW_018108455.1:16800-20428 GCF_000183805.2 Loa loa
GAAAAAAAATAAATAAATAAAAAAGAATAAAGGAACTATCTTAATTATCATAGATTCTTCTTTCCACTCTAACAAAAACTAGGCTATTTTGAAAGATCAAACCATTATTTAATTCGAATTAAGATTCTCAAACAAATATAATTATAATATCTTGAACAGATAATTTTGCTAAACGTATCTGTTATTATCATTGATAATTAGACTATTTATGTTAAGACTAAGCTTTTTGGCTATCCTAACAATGATAAGCATATTAGTAATTAACTGATATTACTTTCTAGGGATGATTAACATCAATTTATTTCTATTAAATAAAATTGGAGAAAAAAGATGATAAATTAATAAATTTCTAAAATTATCTCATTGTATAAACAACTATCCATTACTGTGTTAATATTTAATAACTGCGATAAATTAAACGAAAAAAGAAAAACAAATATCTAAAAATAAGAGAAATTTTGAGAAAAAGTTGAAAAAGAAAAAAAGGATTGAATCGAGAAAAATTGTTTTTTTAAATTAAAAAAAAAAAGTTATAAAATAAGCCAATAAAATTAATAAATAGAAATGCATTGAAGCAATCATTTTTTTGCGCCAAATTAATTCAAATTTTGTCCTTTTTAATTTCTTCGTTTTTCGTCTTTTTTTTTCATTCTTAGATTAAAATTTATGAATTAAAAGAATAAAAAGAAGAAAGAATAGTACAATGTTACATAATAGAAATATCAAATTAATGTTAAAAGAAAAAAAAAAATTTTCAATTAATCATTTCATGCAATTTATATTTGTATAATTTTATTTTATTTTATTTTTTTTTTAAACTTATTATACCAAAATTAAAAATTCATTTATTATTTATTTAATTTTGTTAATAATAACAAATTTAATAATTATATATTTTTTTCTTTTCGAAATGTATAACGTACAGTTATTTATACAAATTTTTTAAACAATAAAAATTAATTCATAATATTTACATTAAATAATTATATGATATGATAAAAATTGATATGATAAAAAAAATCGATGATAATATTTTATAATATATACGTAAAAATATCATACATGTGGACTTGATGGTGGTTGAATTATTCCACCACTAAAACGATGATTAGAATTATTGGTATGTTGAAATGTTAAAGTAGATAATGTTCGTGGTTTTGGATGAGTTATGGTGGTGGTGATACCACTACAGGATGAATTCTTTGATGATGTTGAATTAAGACTCATTGATGATGATTCAGCTGATGAAATTGGTGATGAACTACCAAAACCGGCATATGCTGAATCCTCTTCGGAACTTTTCGAAAATCTATAATAATAGATAATATCATTTATTCATTTATTGTTAGTAAATTTGAATAAGATTAAGAAATAAATTCAAAATTCAATAAAAATATCAATTGTTGAATATTTCCATTTTCATTTCATTTCTCTTCTATTGGATTAATTTAAATCAATTCATTCATTCATTTATATTTTATTATTTGAGAAGATGAAGATAAATTGTAGAAAATTTTTTCAAAAAAAAAAAAAATTGACAAAATTGTTGATTTGTTTTTCCTTTCCACCTTACCAATTTATTTATTTTATGTAATTTAAATTTATTTCTTATTCAAATATTTTAAATTATAACAGGATTGATTTTGAATGATGTTTAAAAAAAATTTTTTTTTTACTTAACTAAAGATTTCATTCTTGTTTTTTTATATGTTTTTTCTTTTCTTTTTTTTTTTGAAATTCATTTCAATTAAATGAAATAATTATAAATTATTCATTTCATGTTGCTAAATGATTGTAACTAATTGTGATTGAAAGAATGTAGACGGATATTAACTGAAAAGTAGATAGACGTTAATTAACCAAAAAGTAGGTGGATATTAATTAGTCGAAAAGTGGATGGACGCTAACCGAAAAGTAGATAGACGTCAACCAAAAATTAAACAGACGTTTACGTCAAAAGATGTAATCGAATTTTAATCTCATCATATGAAATAATCATATCATCTAAGAAGTACATTATGATACGTTATAAATATGATAGTACTGATAATTACAGGTTCCTATGGTACCATAAGTTAGAATTATTTTGGTATTACACATTAAAAGTACCATTAATTAGTAATAATGGTATGATATGGTGTAATATTATCCTAATACAAATTTTATGGTATTATATGCTATGATTTAATTTTTGATAATATTATGCTTAGATATTTGAAAGTATTTAAAGATCGAAATTTTAACCGTTTATTTTTGGTAGGATCAAGATTTGTTGGTTGTTTTAATTGGACACCAGATGATTGAGGTGTACGATTAGATGGCCGTTTAACTCCTTGCAAAGCGGTATTAGAGCAAGAAGATGATGATGAACTACTCTGAAGTGGTAAACCACTTGAGCGAGATCCTGCACCCTGTAAACAATATTATCAATGACATTAGTTTAGATATTAATTAATTAATCTTATAATAGCACTCTTTCATTCTATCTATTTTAGCTATATTTATTTCAGATTTTTAAATTAAAAGATGAAACTTATTAAACAATAAGAATTTGAATTAAAAAAAAACAAAAAACAAATATTCAGAATATAAAAAAATGAAATAATTCCTAATATTTCATCCATATTTGAATATAAACAAAATATATAAGAAATCATTTAAAAAAAAAGAAATTGAATATGAAATTAAATTATTAGAGATGGATGAAAATTGATGTGAAATATGGAAGAGCATAAAGGAGGAAAAGTTAAATTTGTATTAAAAAACTGAAAATCTAATATCAAATATCCAATAAATTTGGTAATATAATAGGAAAGACGGAATAAGCAAAACTGAAAAAAAAAAATAGAAAGGACATCTTACAAGGAGTACAAGGAATACATTACAATGAGTATAAAATTAATATACAAGCCTGAAGTCATCTCTGGCTATCATCTATTTTCATGAATAAATAAATAAGCCTGAAGTCATCTCTGGCTATCATTTATGCTCATAAACAAATAAATAAGCCTGAAGTCATCTGTGGCTATACATCTATTCAAAGTCAATGTTAGTTTTTACTTTATTGATAAGGGCAATCATCAGGAGTGACCGATGATAAAATGAGCACAGATAAGCATTTGCAGTTTGCACTCTCCGATCTCACATTTATTCATTCCCTCTTTCAATCCATTAACTTTCTATTCTCCATCAAATAAATACATTTACATATATACATATATAATTAATTTTTGAGTTCAAATTTGAATTTCCATTTCTTTTTCTTTTTTTGAAGATTTATTCATTTCATTTTATGCCATTAATCTATTTCAGGATAATTTCTTTTCACACTTCAATATTCAGCATATTCGACATATAAATAAATAAACATGTATCGTATTATCAGGTAATAAATTACTTAATACTATTTGAAGCATTAAATCCGGAAAAAAAAACAAGTACTCTAATCGAAACCGGAATGAACATGAAGCTTCTTAGCAATATATTATAACAAACAATTTACTATACTTTCTGACAATCATATAATCCCATTCTATTACACATATTCATTCCGTTCCGTTTCCCTCGGAATAAACTAAAGTTTTATCATCACTCAGACTAAAAAAAAAAAAATAGTGCCGGAAAAAAG
>NW_018108455.1:20948-22245 GCF_000183805.2 Loa loa
AGGAAAAAAAAGGAAAGGAAATGTGCTGGAGAAAAGAAATAAGGCGGAGGAAAGGTTCAGGGAAAAAGGAAGGAAAGGATGACATGTAAAAGATGAGTATTGATATTTTGGAAAAAAGTGTTAAATGTATATGTACTGAAGAATGAAATGAAGGAAAAAAAGAAAAGCTACTGGGAAATATCGGGAAAAAGGGCAAAGAATGAAATGATGAAAAGAGGTGAGCGGGGGAGGGGCGGGGGGGGCGGGAAAAAAAAAAGGAAAACACATTTGAAATATAAATGTATTACAATTAGTGTATATACCTAATTTTGATATGCTAATTTTGTCCCAATTATTAAACTTTATTATACTGTATTGATTTAATTTGGGATTGTTTATAATGATTAACTTATTGATTGATTGATTAGATTATTCAATTTCTTGCTTTTTCGGCAAAGATCATTTCAACATCCAATGCTTATATTTCGTATTTAACAAGACATGCTAATTAATCACATTAACACCTAATTGAATACAGAATTCGTTCTTTTAAAATAAAGAATTCATCGTTCTAAAAAGAAAAAAAAGTTTTTTAATTCCTTCTAAAATGAATATGGTAATATTAAATGTCATGAAATTTCAAATGTAAATTATTCATTTAAAAAAATATTTAAGAAATTAAATCTTTCATGAAAAAAAATGAAAAGTTTTGATGAAAGATATTAAAAGTAAAAGAAAAAGTTTATAAAAGTTAATAAAATCAAAAAAAACGAATATTCCAATATCATTTAATATTAAATTATTTATGAAAAATAAGTTTGAAAATTATTATTGTAATTGCTAAAATTTTGGTAATAAAAACGTTATGATAATGATAAATGATATGTTAATAATGATAAATGATATGTGAATAGTGATAAATGACACGTTAATAGTGATAAATGATATGACATGAAAAACTATGCTGATAATAAATTAATCAATAATCAAATCAAATAATCAAATTAAAAAGAAAAGAAGAAAAACTAATATAATTTGCATATCCAACAATCACATAATGAATGATATTTTGGATAAATTTCAAATATATTAAAAAAAAAATGCATTTATTGAAGTTGATATATAATAAGGCAATGATTCGTTAAATGTAAGATCTTTCTAAACATTTATGATAGTATCCGGAAAAGTTGATATCTCACTGAATGTAAGATCTTTCTAAACATTTATGATAGTATCCGGAAAAGTTGATATCTCACTGAATGTAAGATCTTTCTAAACATTTATGATAGTATCCGGAAAAGTTGATATCTCACTGAAT
>NW_018108455.1:23320-26327 GCF_000183805.2 Loa loa
TAGTATCCGGAAAAGTTGATATCTCACTGAATGTAAGATCTTTCTAAACATTTATGATAGTATCCGGAAAAGTTGATATCTCACTGAATGTAAGATCTTTCTAAACATTTATGATAATGTCCGGAAAAATTGATATCATATTGAATATAAGATCTTTCTAAACATTTATGAATAATATCCAGAAAAATTGTTATCTTATTGATAATTCCTTATCATTGCAATCTTATTAATAATTGCTTATCCGCTTGTATAGTTTAGGATGAGTGAACTAATTTTATGAATCATTGCTATATGCATATTTCGTAATTAAAATTAAATTAAACACCTTTGATTAGCAAAATAATTCAAAAATCAAATTAAGGAAATACTGTAATCATTGCCAAAGATTAACTATTTATTAGCTTTCAATAGTTTAAAAATTGCCAAATGATTTTAAAATTACACAATAAAAATTTAAATGGCTATTTAATGCTATTCAATCGGTCGGTGCAAGTGCAGGTGGATATTTGAATATGGAAAAAGGCTGATCGGTTAATCAATTACCAGGTGTTCTATTTTGTACTCAAAAATTGAAATTTATTTTGGTA
Source organism: Loa loa (assembly GCF_000183805.2). Lineage (NCBI taxonomy): Eukaryota > Metazoa > Nematoda > Chromadorea > Rhabditida > Onchocercidae > Loa > Loa loa. The sequence continues at coordinate 23,908 of NW_018108455.1, forward strand.
TAATTTAGTATTGTAAAATACAATTAAAGTACAGGAATAATTATTTAAGTATATCTAAAAGGATTAATTCATAAAAAAATTAAAGTATAAGAATTAATTCACTGATTCATGCTTCATTTCTCTATCATCCCTTTTTTTTCTCTTACTTTTTTTGTAGAGAGAGAGAGAGAGAGATGATATTTAATAATATCCCAATTACTGTTAACCTAAAATAAAATAAAATTTAATTTCTGAAGTAATTATATAACAGAATATAATTGAAATATGATATGATATGACATGATATGAATATGTCAATGACAAAAGTTAAATCTATGGTACTTAATAATATAAATATCATAGATTTCATTTAAAATTTAAATTTCATTTTAAAAAATTACGAAAAAAAAACAAGAAAGAGAGGGATGGCAGAAAAAAAGAAAGGAGAAATTATTTGAAGTTTAAATTTAGCAAAGAAAGAAAGTTTGGAAAGGATAGAAAAATGCAAGAAATATTCCTGAGAACCGGAAGATTGAATAGCTTGTCGAGCATTATTCAAGCATTAATGTTCCAGCAAATTAATACAAATTATATTGATTGTCATCTTCTTCTCAATCTCTTCTCTGTCATCTTTTTTTTTCTTTTTTTGTTCCATTATAAAATTAAAATTTTAAAATCAAAAATTAAAATTATTCCATTTCTTTAATATATCAATTTTTGAATACCTTCATCGTATCACGTCCAACACCTGATGATATCGATGTTGTAGGTGGAATTTTTCGGGATTTCGTCATACCATTTTTTGGTTTTACTAATCCGGAAATTTTTCTCGTTTCATCATTATTTTGATTGATAGCTAATTTTGAATTTTTCATTTCATTCATCGTTCCACGATATGTATTTGCTGTCATTCCTTTTGTTCCAATCGTTCCCAATGATGATGATGCATATCCTTTATCCTTAAAAATAAAAAGTTAAAAAAATTTTTAAACTGAAAAAAAAAAGAAAAACTTGAAGCATATTCAGCAATAAAAAATGAAAGAATTTAATTATTGAAAATTATAAGAATACTTGAAATTTTCGCTTTAAATTTAAAAAAAAGGGAAAAAACTAAAATTTTCAAATAAATTCATAGCAAATTATCATAGAAAGGCATTATATAACGATAACCAAAAAAAATAACCTTTTCAAATTATTCAATGATTTGTCAAGCAGAAAATAAAATTAAATTTGCTTTTTTTTTTTTATTGCTGAAATTATCATCAAAATTGATGACATCATTTATGTATATGATTGAAAAGAAAAAAATATTAGTAATGTAAATTGAAGTTTTAAATTGATTGAATAAATATTAGCATAAAACGCAATTCTTCGTAACATTCTACTGAATAATACACTTCTTTATTTCTTTTTATTCCACTAAAAGAGAAAAAAAAAACTTTAAGGAAAAAATTTGAAACGTCAATTGAAATATTTAAAAAAATTAAATAGAAACATTAAAATTAAAACATTTATAAATTCAATTGAACATTTGTCTCTTTTTTTTTTTGCATAATAAAATTTTCTTTTTCGTTCCGTTTCCCTATATATATCATCATCATCATCATAGTAATTTAAAAAAAAAATTAAAATATTAAAATTTGTCAAAAAATTTAAAAAAATTAATTTTATTTTCCTTCCTTTTTTTTCTTTTTTTTTTAATAATAATTACAAAAATAATTCATCGAAGAAGTTGAATAATACGGAAATATGAAATTGTATGATATTGGCTTATTAATGATAGATAGTTCTATCATCATCATATAATGATGTGCTTAGTTCGATGCAATTAAATGCATCCAATACAATTTCATTGGTCTAAAAAAAAAAAAAACTTTTTTAGATCTAATAAAAAATTTTTTTTTTTAAAAAAATATTTAATTCAATGGTTCGAAAAAAAGAAAGAAAGAAATATCGAGAGATATACACATTTCATTCGATATAAAAGAGAGGAAAACGATAGTTTAGATTTGAAAAATAGATGAATAAAATGGACAATAACGTTGTAAATACTAATACTTTTATCTTTTTTTTTTTGATGTTTCAAAAAAAAAGAAAAAAGAAAAAGAAAGAAAGAAAATAATCTCTTTTGTAATAGGTTTTTTTTTTTCTTTTTTTGTATTGTTCTCTTCTTCCTTTTTCCATTTCTTTCCATTTTTTTTTTCGTGAAATTCAAAAACAAATAATAATAAACGGATAGATTATAAAATAATTGATTTAGTAGAAAACAAAAAGAGAGAAAGAGAGAGAGAGAGAGAGAGAGATGAAATAGGCTAACAAATCGATAAGTTTAAATTTTGTCAATAAAAAAAAAAATAAAAAATAAAAAAAGAGTGAAGCATTTTGCTTTTATGCATTATCTGAAAATTACATCCTTATACATTTATGTTTTAAGGAATTTG
>NW_018108455.1:26938-31958 GCF_000183805.2 Loa loa
ATACATTATGTTTTAAGGAATTTGAAAAAAANAAAAAAAAAAAAAGGAAAATTTAAAAAACGATAAGAGAAATATTTCACAGATTGAAATTCATTTATTAAATGTATATTTCATCAATTTTAAATGATAAAAACTTGAAATCATTGAACCAATTTCGGGACGTTTATTTGTCCATTTTATTATTTCTATTTTTTTTTTTTTTTGTATTTGATAAAAATGATAAAAGACATTCACATTTTTTTTTAATTCTAAAATTTAAAAATTTTAAATGACACAAATTTACGATTTTTTTTCAAAAATACATTCCACATCATTACTTTTGAATATGATAGTATTTAAATTGGTATAAGTTAAAAATCAAGTTTCGATATTTCATTAAATTATGCAAAATGCGACGAGAAATGAACAATATCGAAATAAGATAAAAGTGACCAATCGATATTGGCATTATGATAAGATTGAAATGACCAAATGATAACAATGAAAGCAAAAACAAAAGCATTAATTAAAACTCAAAAAAAAACATCATGATTGGTTAATTAATTAATTAGGATCAATATTCTAATCATTAGGAAAGCGAAAACCACAAGTTACATTGCGCATTTGAAAAATTGACTTAAGGAATTATTCGTTTAATATGAATTTTAACAACTATCCAACATATATTTTAAAATCGGCTAATTAAAAAATTTTGATTAAAAAAAAAAAGCCAAACGAACTTTATCTTTATTTCCGCCAAAAAATTTAATTTTAAGCATTTTTTGATTGCTATTAGTTGTATCGGTGATACTGCTTGATGCTGAAGTTGAAGGAGCTGTACTAATAGTTGATGGTGTTGAGGTATATGTTCCGGAACTAGCTAACGAACTACTTCGAGATGATGGTCTTGACTGCTCATTATTATTCAATCTGAAAGTGCTATCATCGATTGACTTTCGTATAATATTTTAAAATCAAACTAAATTTGAGCTATTTTTCAAAATATCCAAGCAAGAATGATAAATTTTATAATTTAAAATTACAATTTTAAATTCATTTAAACATATTATCATTTAAATAAAAAAAAAAAGAAAGAAAACTGATTAAAGTTAAAATATAAATTAAGCGCTATTTTTTTGAAAAAAATTAAAATATGAATAAATTAAATGTTAAATTGTAAAATTAATAAAACAAATTATTTTAGAATTGTAATTTAAAATATATTATAAAATTAAAAAAGTTTAAATTATAGCAATACCCAGATGTTTTAATCGTTGGTGGATGAACACGTATAACAGGAGCACGAAGTGCTGATGCTTTTGGTGATGTAAGTTTAGATGATGTTGTCGTTGTAGTTGTAGTTGCTGTTTGCAATGAATAACCTAAAAGACTAATATTATTGTATTTTGTGTTTAAAAAAAAAAAAAAATAATATATAATTAATTATTAAAAATAGAAAAACAAAATTAATTGCATCAAATAAAATTAATTTTTTGTTTCCTTTTTTGTTATGAAATTTTTTTTTATTTTATTTTAAATTTCATACACATAATAATAATGAAATAGTAAATTTCACAAAATTTTTCAAATAGTATTAGTATAAGAAAGGCGAAAAAAAGAGAGAGAGAGGTGGATAGAAAGAGAGAGAGAGAGAGAGAGGTAGGGAAAAGAGAGAAAGAGAAAGTGGAAAAAATAAAATAAATTTTAAAAAAATAATAAAATTATTAAAAGTAAAATTAATTTAAAAAGATTTAATTTATTAAGAGAAAGTTGGTAGGAAGTAAAGGTAGAAATGAAAAGGATAGAATGAATGAATGTATATAATAGTATTCAAGGATGGTTTATGTGACAATGTTCGGTGAATAATATGATCAAAAAAAAGAAAACGAGAAAGAAAAGAAGAGAAAGAGATAGGAAATAGTTTTTAAAGGTAAAGATGATAAAATGATCTTTTATATAGATGAAAAAAGAAAAAAATAATAATAAAGGAGAAGTTTTACAAAAAAAAAAGAAAAAAAATACGATTGTAACAGAAAAAAGAAATCAAAAAAAAATAAATAAAAGTCAAAAATTGAAAAAAAAGAAAAAAAAAGTTATTATCATTTTTATGCAAACTATTTTTAATTAATAATAGTATTAAATCAAATTTTACAATTACTAATTTTCAATCATTCATTGTATTTGTTATCAATTGTGAACGATTGGTAAAATTCGGTAACATCGTTTATTATCAGTATTAAACGATTGATAAAATTTGATAACATTAAATGTTATTTTTGTAGCATCAAACTTTATCAGTTAATTGATAGTATTTAATCTTTTTTTTTGTGATAATAAATGTTTCATTTAATTTCTTATACTGTTTGATATTTTATCTGTCTATATTTTTTTCCTATCTTAAATTACAATAATCAAATGTACTGTTTGATTAGATGTACAAGAAAACATATTTCATTGTATAGGTATTTATGCAAAAATTTCGAAAACAAATTTTAATTCAATTAAAATTCTATTTTATTTTATTTAAAATGCGAATTTTTATTAAAATAAAAGTGCAAAAGAAAATAGACATTTGCGCAAAAATTTCGAAAACAAATTTTAATTCAATTCGAATTTTATTTTATTTCATTTAAAATGCGAATTTTTATTAAAATAAAATGATAAAGAAGGAAAAAAAGAAAAAGATATAAATGAAAAATAAATTCTGATTAATTTTATTACACTTATTAATGCTACATTCATTGTCCATTTTCTAACACTTATTTTAAAAAGCTTTAAATAGCCATCAATTTAATGCTACGAGATCGATGCTTAACTTCATTAGCAACAACTAGCATTGAATCCACAATGTGTGTCGCATTAATACTGCTATTACAGACTTGCTAGTTAGCTATTATGCAAATGGCTTTCTTTTAGCTTTAGTATCTAGCAAACTTTCATTATAGATAAATTCCCATGTGAAATAACTAGCCTTAGGCTATGAAAAATGGAAGTAAATTTTAACTTTTACTATGAAAATTGAACTGAATTATCATAAGCTTAGTTTAAAATTTATAAAAACTATAAATTATTCCTTAAAAATAGCAACATTTGCATGTTTATCCAATAAAATTTTAATTCAATTCAGCTATATATTATAAGCTAAGTTGTAAAATACAAAAAAGAATGAAACGAAAACAGATGAATTCGATAAAATCAATAGAAAATAATTAAGCTACTATTAATAAATTTTCAAATTTTTAAGCAAATCATTTTTACCAGAAAATTTCACAAAACTTTCATTGTTAAAATTATGAAATTTAAAATATAAGAAAAAATTTGAAATTAATCAAAGGAAATTAATTATTAAGCATAAACGATGATTTATGATTAAATTATAAATGAAAGAGCAAGGAATAATAATAATTGCATGATAATATTCCATTATTTATCATCATTTAAATTTACTTCGAGAAATATTTTTGTCTAATCGAGAATGATGCATACATCGATAAACGAACATTGTATTTCCATTACCATTAATTAAACTATTTTAGGAATGAGACATGGAAAAGTGACATGTCAAAGGAGTAACGTAAAGTATGCAAATGAAAAATGCAAAATATGCATATAAAGGAAATATGGAATTAAAAAGAAGAAAGGAGAATAAAGTATTTTTCCTATTAATTCATTTTTTAATTGTAAATGAGATTGATTATTACTCCAACTTTTTTCTTTCCTTTTTTTTTTCTATGAATGGATAAAAGTTAATTGAAAGTTAATAATATATTTGAGGAAGTATGACTTCAAATTAAGATAATTAACATTTTTTAATTCAATTTCATCTATAATTTAAATTATAAAAAAAAAAGATTCTTTCATATTTTAATTCCAGTTTTTCTAGTTCAATTGACATATTTCAGATTCAACCGATATTTTGAATTTATCGAAATTAAAACATTTTTATTTTAAATTTTTTTATCAAAATTCCCAATAATATCATTGTTATTGAAAATTTCACAATGTATTTTAATTGTTCCATACAAAATATCATTTTATATTTATCGAATTTTTTCAACACTTTTTTTAATTCGAATTTTATTTGGTAATAAAATGTATCAGCTGAGAGGAAAAAAAACGTGAAATAAAAAAATTACATTAAAAGGAATCACGTGAATGTACACGTAAAATAAATTGATAATGCTGAAAGAGAGAAAGGAAAAAATTTTGCTTTAAAAGTAAACCAAATTTTTAACTAATTACTTTCTTCTTTTTATCCCCTATCAAAGTTAAAAGATACAGTTCAAAGATCTTAGAAAGCCTAAAATGTATGAGACAAAAAAAAGAAAAAGTAATTATGGTTCACGTGATATATTACGTGATACGTGAACCGTAATTACTTACTCTAACTTGATTAACTTGAAAAGTTTCTTTGAAAGATTACCAATGGTAAATTTCTGGAAATAAAGAAGATAAAGGAAGGACAATGCTCTTATTCATCCTCTTAGAGGATAGAAATGTAAGCAATAAAAGAAGAAATACATTTATTCAATTAAAACAATTAATGGAAGCTTATGTGTCATTTGATTTTGTCATTACGACATAAGCAATAAAAGTCAAGAAGTTTAATTGAAATATATGATAGCTATGGAATTAGCTATTATAACTGACCATTGTCCACTTTCTTCCTTCCTCATTTTTCTATTATAGCCAAAATATTTGATTAATTTTGAGATTTAAAATATTCTTAGATTCCTAGCATAGAATATGAATAGATGAGATTAATTAAAACATTTAAAAATATTCTAATTAATGTATTTAAACGATTTGTAGTAACTGATATATGAATTATTCATGCATTCTTTTTTGATAACATTAAAATTATATTTTAACACTTACTTATTCAGTTTAGTTAATCGGTTTTATATTAACAAAAAAAAAAAACTGAACGACAAAAAAAAGGAAGTATTTTCAAATATTTCCTAAGGGAAATCAAAACTGTTTCAAATGGGTTATAAATAGGAATAGATAGAATAGAAGCAAAAAAAAAAAAAAAAAAAAA
>NW_018108455.1:32589-34479 GCF_000183805.2 Loa loa
CTAGAACGACAAAAAAAAAGGAAGTATTTTCAAATATTTCCTAAGGGAAATCAAAAACTGTTTCAAATGGGTTATAAATAGGAATAGATAGAATAGAAGCAAAAAAAAAAAAAATTTATGAATTTTAATGACACTACCATCGTTTCCTTCCGATTTAATTCCCATGGTGAAATTCCCTTCGAAAACTTTATTCAAACTAGCATGTATTTTTTTTTTGTCAAAAATTTAGCAAAATTTGACAGCAACGTTATTTTAAAAAATTTGAAGCATAAGAAAATAGCATCATTTATTCATTTGTATTACTTGCCATACCGTATCCTATTCATCCCAGCTAACATCATAATGTATTCTATTCATCATAGCTAACATATTATATATTCTAATTCATCACTGCTAACATCATACTGTATTCTATTAATCTAAGCTAATGTTATATTATATCTTACTAATTTCGCCTAATATCATATCATATCCTATTCATCATAGCTAACATTATATTGTATTCCATTAACTACAGCTAATAAAATACTATATCCTATTTATCACAGCTAACATCATACTGTATTTTATCACGATTAACACCACACTGTACCCTATTTATTACTGCTAACAAAGTACTGTATTCTATTCTAAATACTTGCACAGTTAACATTATGCTGTATCCTATCCGTCACGTATTGTATCATATTCATTTCAGCTAAATATCAGTGTGATTTGTATTTTTTCCTTTTTTTTTTTCTTTTATTTACCTAATTTATTTTTTATTATTCATTTTATTTGCCTGTTTAAATCTTATTATTTCATCACTTCATTTGTTTTTCTTTTTTTTTTTTATCAGTAAATACTTCTAACTATACATAATATTAAAATTATACTTTATTATTTATTTACTTTTTCTTTTTATTATTTCTATTCTGATTGTTTTTGCTAACAAATGCTTTTATTAACTTTAGCTTTTGCTTATCATCAATTATTATCATTAATATTGCTATTTCATATTACCATTTTTATTCATACAACCATTATGCTAATATAAAGTAGCTGATAATTTTGCATAATATTCTAACTAATTGTCAAACCGAAACATATCTAAAACATGAAAAAATACGACAATTAACTTAATGTCATTAATATAAAAAGAAAAAAAAAAGAAAACAGCAGACTACTGTACCACAGTAATTTCCTAAATGATAATTAATAACAATAAATTTTTAATTCAAAAGCATAAAAGAAAAAAAAGCAAAACCGTGGATATAATAAAGGGAAAGAAAAAAAATAATACAAAAAATTAAAAAGTTACAAGAAAAAAAAAGCGAGAAATTTTATGGTTCAATTCTCACTAAACTCTGTGAAAAGAAAGAAAAATTCTCATCCATTAAAAAAAAAAAATTGTTAAACAACAAAATACAATCAATGATTGAATGTAAAATGATATTGATAAAGTCATTTCAAAGAATTACATTTATTCCTGTTAAAAGATAATTTGAAATATTTCAAATTTAAAATCAATCCATTATTAGTGAGGATTATTGATAACAAAAAAAAAAAATGTCATAAAATTTTTCCAAGAATAAATAAAAAATAAAAAGTAAACAAAGAAAATGAAATATGATTCAATTTGTTTTTTTTTTTTTGAAAAAGTTAAACCTATAAGTATTGTTGATAAATATTTAGAAAAAAAAAAGAAAAGATTACTGAAAAAAGACAATGTGTAATAAATGAAAAGTTTTTTTTTTTTTTGAATTGACTAAAAACGGAAAAAAAAATTGACCAAAGATATAATGGCTTTAAATTTAAGACTTAAGCTAAAATTGGTTCAAAAAGAAAAAAAAGCAATTATACGTTAGAAAGATAGGCGAGTTCCAAGCAAAAAAAAAAAAAAAAAAAAAG
>NW_018108455.1:34933-38620 GCF_000183805.2 Loa loa
TTTTTCTTCAAAAACATTTTTTTGTTGTTTTTTTTTCTCAAACATTTTTTTCCCAATGTTATCCTGGAATTTTAGCCTGATTTTTAAAATAAAGTATGAATGTTATCTTGAAATTTTAGTCTAATTTGTTGAAAATTTTAGCCTAATTCGTAAAGATTTGCATGATATCATTTTGGAATTTTAACCTAATTTTTAGATAAAAGTATAAATTATCCTAGAATTTCAACCTGATTCTTGGAGTAACGAATTGAAGAAAAGATAAGGTATAAAACCATATAAAAATGGAAATGATTTACCACAATTATACATGCTTATTATTGAATTCATCCATTACTGCACTAGTTTTATCATCAGTTACTTTTTTTGTAGCCTTAATTAGTCTAATTGATGTTTCCATTAATTTCATTTCAATCAAATATTTTAATATGTTAAAATTTAAATTTAAATCAAAAAAGAAATATTTGACAAATTAAAATAATTGCAACAAAAAATTTAGACAAAAATTCTCAAAAAATTTAATCGAATTCAATATAAATTTTAATCATTCCATCCTTATTCATCCATTTCAATCAATCCTACGACAACAGCAAATGTCCTCTATTTGAGGAAGGAATTGATGAATATGAAGTTGTCACGAATCTTTAAATACTAATCAAGATATCTTGTTTATAGATTTTACAATCCATTTAGATGCGGGATTGATTTTATCCTCATTATTCCTTTCTTCTTCTTCTTCATTTATCGTATTTTCATGAAACAATAGTAGAAATCAAGAATTAAGCATTGAAGTGGACAGATGTCAACCTGGCATCTCAACCCTGAATATGTCATCTTAATCATAACGTAATTCAGACTGCTTAGCTTATTAGCAATCTCTCAAGATAACGCGGTCTATCACAAAATGCAATTATTCACACTTTCATTAAATAGTAAAATAATTAAGGAATTAAAAAAAGGAAAAAAAACTATGGGAATATGTTATTTCCTTTGCTTTAACATAAATTTATTGCATTTATTTAAATTATTTTTGATGACAAAAAAAAAACTTTTTTTTTTTCCGAGGAACCTTCAGGACATATTTGGTACTATAATATATGCTTGGGAATAATAACAATTACAAATGATTATGGAAAAGAGAAGAGAAGAAAATTTTGTTGAAACTATAAAGAGGACAAAACGTGGAAAGAACAATTAGAATAATTTGATGAATTCGAAGGAATAAAATAATTAAATAATATATGTAATTATTGATTTTTGTAATTTGGTAATTATTTGGTACTTATTAATTATTTAGTATTTGATTATTTGGTAATTATTGATTTTGGTAATTATTGATTGTGGTAACTATCGATTTTGATAATTATTAATTAAGTAATTATATTATGCAAAAGATCTTGTTGTTAAAAGTATTACTATGAATAATATGTAAAAAGTATTACACAGAAATAATGTATATTTTTGATAATTACTAATTAGCTAATTATATTATGCGGAAAATTCTGTTGCTGAAAGTATTACTTAAATGATATGATATATATTGATAAGAATTATCAAGAGAGAGGAATAAAGCTTTATCATTTATACAATAAAAAAAAGCATATCTAAAAATGTGAAATATCGTTTAAAATTATCCGATGATATTAGAATGAATACAATTTTATTTGATAGAAGTGATAATGATAATTGGTAGGGAATGTTGTGATGATATTTAGTAAATAGGTTAAAAGAAAAACTATTCATTGGTACTGTAAACAAGAATGTATGCTATATGCATATTATTTAGTATGGCATACGAAAATTATCGTAATCTTATAAGACAAGAATCGATTTTATGTCAATTCATCAATCAAATTTCACTATTACAACTCCTTATCATTATCACTTCCTCTAGATTATCATCATCTTCCACTATTATTGCTAATTTATATTTACTAAAAATCTTTATTAGATATTTTTATCAAACTTTAAAATTTACATAATTTCCTTTTGAAAATAGTTTGTTGAAAGTAAAAAAATGATACTAAACAGAATGGATGTGGATTGCATAGTTGTGTAATTAACTAATTAAATAATTAGTTATTCTTTTCTTTCAATCTTACCTTCTTCCATATGATAAGTTTTATCCACAAATCGAAATTAATAATGATAGCATATATTTTGCAAATTTTGGGTTAAAAATTGAATGGCAAAAAAAATATTGATTACAAATTTTTAAAATCAAAATTATAAAATAAAAAATTGATTACAAATTTTTAAAATCAAAATTATAAAATATTTTTTAATCAAATTTATATTTCCTTTTTGATATGAATTTTTTTTCGTTTCTTTTAAAATTTAGTAAAATTTTTCTGTTTATTGCATCATCATTTTTTAGAACAATACTACTAATTAATTTGTCGTTTTCATTTTAACTTGTCAATTTTAATTTCAGATAATACAACTTAATTTTTCACCCTTTTTGTTCATTCCATTTATTCATTAATTATATTATATTTAGGAGTAAGGTAGAAAAAGATATTGAGAAAGAAACACTGCGAGAGAGAAAGAGGTGAATGATGATAAGAGGAATTCGTGAAAGCAGAAAACTAAAATTGTCAGCAAAATTGATTAAAAATTAATCAAAATTGATCATAAGAAGTCAAAGGTCAATAATTTTGTCTCATATTTGTAAATAACATTATTTACTTGTTAGATTAAATTTTTAAAAAATTTACTAAAGCTTTTTATATATTAGCAAATATATATATGAATTCATAAATGTTATTAAATTAGAATTTTGCAAATTAATTAGAAAAGAAAAAACAAAAAAACACTTTACCTTGTTTAGTTACGCTTCGTGTTGGTGTTGCAAGACGTGAGTTTGCTGCATGCGCTGCAGCTGTCGTATGCGAGTGAATTGTCGTTGGTGCACGAATTGATGGTGATGGAAGTCTGGAAATTTTGTCATCGAGAAATATATTTATATTAAATGTATGTATGTGTGTGTGTCTGTCTGTCTGTCTATCTATCAGCCTGTAAATACAAGTATAATAACAAAAAACACAAAAATTGGATTATTATTTGAAATAAAAACATACAAACAGACAGATAGCATTAATTTCAACAATATTCGCTGAAATAAATTTAAAAAAAATTAAAAGTTAAAAAATTACATTGAAAATAACATTAGATGTTATTGAAAATTTCATTTATTTATTATTTTAAGCATTCAAAAAACTTCTTTTTTTAGCATTTAAAGTAGTAAACTGATCTTTGACCAACTAATATTAATCATATCACTTCTTTTATTTCAATTTCCTGATATCATACAAAGCTTGGTATGATACAATGCTAAACTTAATTTAAGATAGGAAAATAAAGTAATGTAAAACTTGACTATCATTTCCTAAAACTGCTGTCCATTCTAATAAAGCCATTTATTTCCTGGTCATCGTATGTCCCAGTTGATGTCACCATCAACATTCTTATGCAATGCTTTAAAAGGCATAGACTTTAGCTAAAAGTAACCATCAAAGACATTTGCTATCAAACATAAACTGAAGACATATCCGTTGTCAAATATCATGTTGAAAGCATTGAATTACATGAGCTAATGGTCCATTATTTTTACTTCCATTACTTTAACTACTGGTTATTGTCTCTGCTGCTACTACTACTAATGAAAAAATCTATTACTACTACTACTAC
>NW_018108455.1:39179-42057 GCF_000183805.2 Loa loa
TACTACTACTACTACTACTACTACTACTACTACTACTACTACTACTACTACTACTACTACTACTACTACTACTACTACTACTACTACTACTACTACTACTACTACTACTACTACTACTACTACTACTACTACTACTACTACTACTACTACTACATTACTAGGCTAATTAGCTTAATCAATAATCTTAATTAAGCATTTTCATTTTAATTATATCAGCTTCTGTAGTAAGACAGTGATAATAGTGTTATTTGCTGCCAAAACATATCACAAAAGTAATCCAAATGTACTACTTCTCATCAATGTCAACTTAATTACTTTTATTTTATATATCGTTTGAGGGAGAAAAAAAAAAGGAAAGAAAGGAAGGAAAATGCATTGGTCGTTATGATGAAAGGATTTTCAATTCACTTTCCATTTAATTATAGTTATATGTCTGATAAATTTCATTTCTAATTTTTCTCTAAATAATATTTACAGCCACATTTTTTTTCATTCTTTTGATTTTTTTCCCTTTTTTCTTTTCCTTTTTTTTTCTTTTTTTTTTTGAATAGAATATAGCTGTAATTAATTACTGTTAAAATGAAAAATTTAATTAATTACTGCTAAAACAATAAATGATAAATGTAATGAAACATTGTAAATTTTCATTTAAAACTGAAAATTTTAATGGAAAAAATTTTCGTAATTCATAGAAATTTGTTTAAAAAAATAAAATAAAAAAAATCTGTAAAATATTGAAATAATTTAAACGTAAAACTTTTTTCGTTTATGGATTAGTAAAATTAATTGATTGCTGACAATATTTGTTTAATTTAATTAATTGTTGAAAATTTTTAAAGGTAAAAAAAAGAGGATGCGAATTTTCATTTCTTATTTTTATAAATATGAGTTATTCATTATATTTTATTAAACTAACAAATAATGCCAAATTAATAATACTTTGCAAGTAATACCAAATTTGTTTTTAATCAAAATAAAATTATTAAAAGAATTAATAATTTATCAATTAGACCAAAAATGATAAAGTATTGTATATGTATGTAGTTATTGTAAAGTACAACTTTTTAATCAATTATGCAATACTTTTGCATGTTTTCTGCATGCTGCATGTTACTGCAATACATTAGCATGATATGAGATGGATGAGATTTGCAATATCATGCTATAATATATATTCTTAAATAAACATAGCCATATTATATATGATCCTATGGCTTATTTCTTGTCTTATTTTTATTGCTTGGCCAATCATTTATTATTTGTTCAGTATTTTATGGCTCTTTCAAGCTATAACTATTATGTTTTAGAGAGGAAGGAAAAATTTGAATGATTTTATTTTATGACTTCAAATGGGGTGTAAGATAACCATGACCAACAAGTGATTTGTATTGCTAGTCCATTTAGCCGATATAAACATAGCTAGCAAAATGTTTGATGAAGTAATCGATAGATTCAAGAAAGATTTGCATTTTAGGAAATTTTGTGAAAATGGGGACAATTTTTAAAAATAATTTGATGTAATGATCAAAATTATCGAATATTAGCAATGACCAATTGAATGACCAAAAATCATTGAATATTAGCAATGACCAGTTGAGAGTAATCAGTAATCAAAACGAATCCTTTTACAACTGAACAAACAAAATTTGAACAAAAGGAAATGTGACATTAACCATTTTATGGGTGATATTTTGGTATTTTAATATTTCGAGAAAATTGTCTCAAAAGTATAAATCACTAATTCTTAATATTTATTAAATAAGATTAAAAAAAATTTTTATATTTTCAAAATATCAATTGTTGTTGGATGGGATAAAATTTGTTTCGAAAAAAAAAGAAAGAAAATAATAATTTTCCGGAAAATTAAAATATTTCCGGAAAATTAAAGTAACAAATTCTTGTTTAAATCAATAAAATTTATTTGAGAAGAAAAAGACAATGATGTATCAATTCAATTCTTTTTCAGAATAATAAAATATATTCAAAAAATATTTCAATTTGGAATTTATTTTAGATTTATAAACGAAAAAAAAAGATTTACTCAGATAATAAAACACGAAACATATAAAGATAATAATGATAATTAATTAACAATCTAATATTAATTAATACAATAATGATGATAAATGAAGATGGACAAAAGGTATCAAATGTTGTATATATATGTGTGTATGTGTGTGTGTATGTATATGTATGTGTGTATGTGTATGTGTGTGTGCATGTGTGTGTATGTATGTGTGTGTATATGTGCACGTATATGTGTCTGTATGAGTGTGTGTATGTATGTATATATTTGGCGTGTATGTATATGTGTGTACATGTGTATATATATATATATGTGTGTACGTATGTATGTGTGTATATGTATGTATGTGTATATATTTGTGTATGTGTTATGTGTATGTGTGTGTGTGTATTTGTGTGCGTATGTGTGTGTGCATGTGTGTATGTATGTGTGTGTGTATGTGTACGTATGTGTGTGTGTGTCTGTATGTGTGTGTCTGTATATACATACATACGTATGTATGTGTATATTTGGCGTGTATGTATGTGTATGTACGTGTGTACATGTGTATATATATGTATATGTGTGTGTACGTATGTATGTATGTGTGTATATGTATGTGTATGTGTTTGTGTATGTGTATATGTGTGTATGTGTGTATGTGTATGTATGTGTGTGTATGTGATAATGATGAAATGCTTGCAAATGTTAATATTTGCCTATGTTTCTTTACTTTTGTTAAAATATTTTGATCCATTGCCATCGCAAATCCATTTGGTAGAAGGGAAAAGTCCGAAAAGGACAGAGAGTTGAATGAACCAAAGAAGTAGTATTTATCAAATGACAGAAAAATTTCCAGAAAAAAAAAAAAAA
>NW_018108455.1:42350-45841 GCF_000183805.2 Loa loa
GAAAGAGGAAGAATTTGTTGTTAAAAAAAGAATAAAAGAAAAGGCTATGTTTGTCAACTGTGTCATGTCATCTCTCTCTCTTTTTCTTCTCTCTCTCTCTCTCTCTCTCTGTGAATGATAGCAAGAAACGAAATGGTAAATCATTTTTTTAAAATCAATTTACTCTTTTCATAAGTTTATAGTAATAGCAAAAATTTATTTGTAAGCTTTAAAATTTCTTAACAAAATCCTACGATATTTTCATTTAAGCTTACGTAAAAAGCCATCAGGCTAAAAAGTAAGAAAATTTAATAAGCATAAAGTGATTGATAGTGGCAAATTTGGATGAGAAAAAAAAAAAAAACAAATCGACCATTTTTGCATGTCCTTTTTTTTTCTCTTTCTTTCGCCTATTTTAAATTTTTTCTTTTTTTTTCATTTGAATTTCAAATTTCGTTCAGAAATCATTCCTTTCCTTCTAAAATTCCTTTTTTTTTAATTTTTTTTCTAAAATTCCTTCCTTTTTTTTCTTTTCTAACTTTATAACATATATATTCAATTACTTTTTGTTTACTAAATTTTATTTTTAATATTTTGTAAATAAAACAATGAAAAATTTACTTATGCATATGATTGTCATTGTTGTCCGTTTATTATTCATGAAAAAATAACAAGTTTAAAATTTTTATTATTTAAAAGTTTGAAACTTTTAAAGCTTGTTATTAACAAATGAAATCAAATATTAGGAAAAAGGTTACTGTAAATTTAAAAAAAAAAAAAAATTTTCAATACTTACTTGCTACTAGGAGGCATTGTTGGTATTGTGCAATTCCTTCCTGTGTTACTTTTTTTCGTTTTCAGTTGTGCTACTTGCGAACTGTTAGTGGAAGATTCAGAAGATTGCACAGTTGCTGAAATTATAATTAATTAAAAAATTTAATTAATGCAAAAAACAAAATGGTCCTAACATTAAGCATATCAACAACATAAGCTGCTTGTAAATAGCAATTAAGCTACCAAAACAAATTACTTATTTAATTTAGTTTTACTATTAACAAATATATAAAATTCGTTTAAAAAGATGAAAAAAGCAAAAATTGATTGGAATGATGGATAAATTCTATTTTATGGTACATAAATTATTGATAATTTAATGATAACATAAAGGGAAAAATTGATAGGAAACAAATAATTTTACATGTAAAATAAATATATATTACATAGAATTTGAAATTAAATCAAATAATTTTTGCAAATAATTTTTAAACCTTTTTTTTTTATTATTATTGTGACACTATTACTGATAATTTCAAAATTAATTTTTTTTTTCTCTTTGATAACAATAACAATTATATGGCATTAAAATTTAAACATTAATTTAAATACGAAAAGAAACAAATGTAAATAATTGAAGTATAAAAGTTAATTACAAATAAATAAAGCGCTAAAAATTTCAATAAAAATTTTTTTTCTTTTTTTGTAATATTTTAAAAATATAATAAAATCTTTTAAGATGAAGAAAGAAAAAAAAAAAAGAATCCTCGTAATATTATTACAACATACCAGTGGCTAAAGTTGTAGCTCGTACAGATTGTTTAATATACTGCTTATACACTGATAAACCGTAAAGTAATGTAAGGATTGCACCCAAATGACCATTCAAAATATCTGAAAAATAAATTTTTATTATAATTTAAAAAATTGCTTTTTTTTTTTTACTATAAATTTAAATAATATCAACATATTTTTCATGCTTTTTTTTTCTTTTTTTTTTAGTTTTAGCAATAAATTTGTATATTTGTGTGTTTTTTTCTTTTTGTTTTTTTGTTTTTTGTAAAATTTCAACAATTTCTTTAAAATAATAGCAATGAACTTTTATTGTCATATCATATTTAAATTAGAATTACTTTATTGTACTTTAAAAATTACTAGCAGTTACTACTACTACTACTACTACTTTTTACTGTTATTGTCATCCCATTTAAATTAGAATTACTTTATCATACTTTAAAAATTACTAGCAGTTACCACTACAACTACTACCACTACTACTTTTTATTGCAACATTTTTATTTAACCATCAAAAAAATCAATTGATCTTATCAGTTAAAAGATTAAAAATTATGTAGAACTCTTCCTTTTTACTTTTATCATTAGAAGATTATTAACATTTGTTGTATTACACTACAGTAATGTCACCAATCTTTTTGGACGATAAAAATTGTTTGTATTACCGTTAATTACTTGATAAATGCCTTAATATGAATTGTTTAATAATAATTATTTGAAAGGTCAAAGTTCATCACATTTATTTACTTATTAAGCAGCAATGGCTAATATTAAGACGAGCATTATATTGAAAATTATTGTTTAGTAAAAAAATAAATGTATGAATAATGAATACATTTTCTTTTCTTTCTTTTTTTTTTCCACTAATATTATATCATTTTTTTCCAGCATTTAAATTAAATACTTTTGAAAACTTTCCTTAATTTTTAATTGCTAATTAACAAATAATCCATTAGCATGCGAATATTATGCATATTTTTAATCATTTTAGCCGGAATACGAAATGGATAAAAATGGTCCAATTTCAACATAATAACAATGAAAATTTCAATTAATTTAAAATTTAATACAATTTCTAATTGTTTGACAAATTTTTGAAAAAATTGAAATAAATAAGCGTAAAAATTTAAAAATTTTAAAAATAAATGTAAAATTCAAACTGAAATAAATTAGGAAAGAAAAAAATTGAAAATAAGAATGAATGAAGGCATTGAGAATGAGTAGGGGAAAAAGATTAAATGCAAGAAATAAAAATTTCAAATGTCCATCCTTTCCAGGTATGAATGCATGAATGTGTGTGTGTGTTGTGCATATGTGTGTGTGTGTGTGTTGTGTCTGTGTACGCCCTAAATAGTATAATAAAGCATTAGAAAAAAAAAAGATAAAATTTTATATGATATAGTGCATAAAGCTAAATATTATTCTCATTATGATATATTACCATAATAATAACAATGCCTAATTTATTCATTAAGTTTATGATTTTTGCGATATTTGAAATATTACTAATTAATTAGGTGAGAATTGGAAATTAAAAAAAAATTCTTAATGGAAGAGTGAATAATTAACTTCGTGATAACAATTAAATGGGAAGCGCAAATTTGTGCATTTTTTTGAATTTTTTTTCAAAATTATTTGTCAAAAATTGTAATTTTATATTTCGAAAATTTCAAAAAAACACAGATTTATAATTTCAATTTTTTTTTTCAAAAAATTTCAGGAAAAAAAAATCAGTAATTTCAAAAGCTTTGATTATAAAACTAATAAAGCAAAAAAACGCAAATTGAAAATTCACATAGTATGCCTAAAAAAATGTTTTACCTAAAATCATTCCAATCATTCACGCAGGTAATGCATGAAGAAAGAAATTTAATAGTAGTTATAATAATGACGATGATAATAATAATAATAATAATAATGATAATAATAATAATAATAATAAT
>NW_018108455.1:46859-49842 GCF_000183805.2 Loa loa
TGATAAAATATTTGGATAAAAAAAATGATAGAATGATATGCATGACAAGAAAATTGATGAGTGTTATCTTTCAAAAGGTTGAATTAAACTAAAAATAATTTCTTTAATTAAAATATTTTTTTTTCTTTCAAACTATGATAACATTTACCAAAAAATAGTGACCAGAAAAAAAATTTTTATCAAAAAAAAAAAAAGAAGAAACGAAAATGCTGATGATTTTTTTTTTAAAAACTTATCAAAAACTAACTAATTTAATTTACTTTTCCCTTTTTCCTATAATTTTTGCTGTAAAATTGAAATTTTTACATTGCAAATTTTGCCAATGACATAATTTTATCGCAATTTGCTAATCGTTTTTTTTTTTCATTACTATCATTAAAAATTAAAAATAATTAACGATTTTTTTTCCCTTTCTTTTTCCCATTTAGCTAAAATTTGCTAAAATGCTAAAAAAAAAAATTTTGAAACGATGAAATGATTTTGATGAGAAAAAAAAAAGCTCAAAAACATTTGTTGATTCATCCTAAATAGCACGCAATAATAAAACACATATTTTATGGGATGTGAAATGTTATTTTAATTGTTGACTTTAAAAAAAAAAACGATCGTTATAAAATAGCAAAAATTATCGAAATATATGCAAAATTGAAGTTGGACAATTTCATTTCTAATAAATTTGCAGCAAAAAGAAAAAAAAATTGCAATCATTTCTTGAAAATGAAAAAAAAAAAAAAAATGTCATCATTTACAATCAATTACTGTCATTAGCTGCATAATTAAGAATATATTTCATTTAAAGAAGAAAATTGAATTGTAAATTTCGCTATAATACAAAAGAGAGAGAAAGAGAGGAAGAAAGAGGGAGAAAAAAAAATGAAGCATTAAAAATATAATTTAAAAAAAACAAGCATTTGAAAAGATTGAAATTATTTAAATGAATTTAAAATTTAATTTGAACTATGATCAAAAAAGATATCATCATTTATATTCATTATCGTTTATTCATATCATAAATCAATCATTAATTAAATTACTACTATTATATTTATAATTTATAAATTTTGGAACAAATATCAATTAATTATTATAGTTAATTATCATTTTAATTATTATACTTATTATTGTACAAATAATTTCCATCATTACATATCACAATGCATCAACAATATTCGTTATCAAAAAAAAAAAAGAAAAAAAATGAAATATACGGAATTAATGGAAAATCAATTTCTAACCATTTCTTATTATCATTAAATCTTTTCAATTTAATGTTTACAATCATTTCGATTATTAATTTCCAATGATAAAATTATTTTGCAAAAAAAAAAGAAGAAACATTAAAGAAAGAATTGTTCTAGTAATGGTTATACTATCTTTGAAATTTAATCATCTTCCCTTCCTTCTTCATTTTCATCTCTTTTTCCCACTTTAAACTTATCATTCCTCCTATCAATTGACATGTTTCATTCTTGTTCTACCTTATTTAATCTTTCCTCTTTCCTCTTTCCTCTTATTCATTCAAACATCCTAGACATTTTTCAATTTTTATCTCTTTTTTCTTTCTCTTCCATTCTTCAAATAATAATTTTGTCATTTACATTATGTATATTTTTAAATTTAATTATTGGAAATTTAAAAAATTTAAAAAAATTAACTACTGGAATTTCAACTTTTAAAAATTAAAAGGAAATTAACTATTGGAATTTTAATCTTCTTTTTTTTTTTTTAAAGAATAAAAGTGAAACGCATATATTAATATTACATTTTTAAATTAAATTGTTGGAATTTCAATTCTTTCCTTTTTTTTTTTTGTATAAAGAATAAGAGTGAAATATGTATGTTAAATGTTAATGTGCTGCATTTAAATGACGAATATTCCACTTGAAATGTTCAATTTAAACTAATCGATAAAAATTAAAACAACATATTGAAAAAATTGAAAAGAGAAAAGACTGATAAAAAGCAAAGAGAAAAAAAAAGACGAAGAAATTATAATAATTCATTGTTAAGCATTTTCACAAAAAATTCGAATAGTATATTATCAAACCGGAAGTTTTAAAATCCTTTTCAATCATTTGATGTTTGCCGAAAAATTCAATAGCTAATGAAATTACCAAATATTTCCACTATCATTGTTATTACAATTATCATATTAATTGTTACTTATGCTTATCATGATTGTTTATCATAACTATAATCATTATAGTATTATGTGATTAAACATTTATGAAGAATTAATTAATTTGTTAGTTATCCTTTTTTTTTTGTTTTTTTAAATTTATAATTTCTTTAATATATTGAATGATATTGGAAAATTTTTGTTATCTAAAAATGAAAAGATGGAATAAGAAATAAAAGATATAGGAAAAGAAAAAAAAAACAAAACAATGATTGTATTTTTTTCATTCAATTTAAGATTTGTAAATTGAAATAGGCGACAAATGACAATATATTGGATAATGGATTATGAATTCCATTACATTCTATCATTATATCAGCAATTTAATTAATAATTATCACAAAAATAACTATTATTATTATTTAATATGAATATAAAAATCTAATAAATAGTGCATCTTTTTAACAGTTCATTTACATAATGATAGTAATAACAATTGTAAATTAAATTAATATCAATTGATATGATCAAATAGAAAAGAATAAAAGATATTTCTGACAAAATGATCAATCGTTTCTAATTGTAAAGAATGGATTAATTGAACTTTGAATTTTCTTAATTACAACCAATTGATTTATTATTTTTCATTTCTTCTTCTTCTTTTCTTTTTTTTTAAACTATATTACACTAAAAATAAATTTAATATTGCATTTAATTTATTGAGAATGAAATGGATACCATAAATTTTAAACGATGTAATATTGTATATTTTATTAGATGAAAATTAAAGACTTACTTACATTGAATATTACATTTAATGCATGAGTATGAATATAGGAATATAAATATGAATATAAATATAAG
>NW_018108455.1:50745-52987 GCF_000183805.2 Loa loa
GGTTAAGTTGAAAATGAAAATAAAAAGTAAATTTTTTTTTCGTTTATTTTTAGTTTTTTATATAATTTCCAATTTTCTTTTTACCTTTTTTTTTATTATTTTATGCAAATATTATATATATATATTTTTTTTCTTTGGAAGGAATAAAATAGGAAATGTAAAGGTCAAAGATAAAAGATTATTAGATGAATGTTGTGATAGAATGATGGAGAAGATAAAAAATTAGAAAAGGAATAGAAAACGATAATTAAAATGAATGAGTGGAAAAAATTTCAAAGAGGTGGGAATTTGTATGGTTGTTATTTAAATTAGCCATTATGGTTTATTTTTACGCATGAAGAAATTATTCTAGTTTATTTTAGTGTAATTTTTGATTTTTTTCAATTCTTTTTTTTTTTGAATGAAATAAATGAAAACTTCTTTTTTTATTTTTATTTTCTTTTTTTAAATGAAAATTTTGTTTTATTTTTTTCTTTTTTTGCAAATTATTAATATATTTATGTGCAAAAAATGTTTATGAATGATCGGATTGCAGAAAAAAAAGGAAAAAAAAAGTGAGAGGAAAAAAAAAATTGTCAAAGCAGAAGTAAATACAAATCAAAATATCCGTCAATAATTGTTTATTCGTTGATTAATTATCTTTGAATAGATTAGCTAATTAATTATTTATCAACTCATCTTTTTCTTTTTTTGATCATATCCATTCATTCATCTTTTTTACCCGCCATAACTTTTTCTTCGTTTCCTAACACTTACATATATCTTTCCGGTATTTATGATAAAAAAGAAATTTATCATCTTATTGTCATGTTGTCATCCGATTTTTTTTTTACTCCGGAAATGTTAAAATTATTATGAAAAGGAAGAGAGAGAGAGAGAGAGAGAGAAAAAAAAAAGAAAAGAAATGAATGAACAAACATTTGTGGTAGGATAATTTAAATTTGTCAATTTATTCCGATGATATCATTCATCAATCAATTTACAGAATGTCATTTTTATCACAAAATGTCAACCAACAGAAAAAAAAAAAAAAGAATCTATGTGCTCTAATTAATTCATATCAAATACTAATTGGTATGCGTTTAAATTGTATTTTCATTGTTCATTGAATATTTATACATGCAATATTCTCGAATGTCAATTACTAATTGTGACATTTTTTTTTTTTTTAAAGTTGGATTAATTTAGGAATTAAAATTTATTTACGAGAAGATATATCATTAGAAAAAAAAAAACATTGCAATCAACATTAATTAAAATAAAGTGTCAAAATTAATTCCAAAATTAATTCAAATTAAAATTCCATAATTTTTTGTTCAGGTAAAAAAAAAGGATAATGCATAGGATATGTTTATATTTTATTGAAAGAGAAAAAAAAATGTAAACATTTATTGTTTACATAACAAATTTATGGAATTTCAAAAAAAAAAAAGTAGTAAAATTGAAAAGAACCATAACTATAAATTGTTATTTAAATTTTAAACAATACGAATAATCGTATAAAGTTTTAGGAAAAGAAAGAATAAAAAAGAAGAGCGGTAATGATTTGTTAATAGAGGTTGCTGTCAACATCATTATCATTATCATTATCATCATTCCCACCAAAATGGAAAAGTGAAGATTTGATGGGATGATAACCTTGATGTTCGCATATGTCTCCACTTGAATTCATCATCATCATCAACACCACATTAGTTAGGTCGAATAATAATAATTTAATAATAATAACAATATTATACTACAAAATATTATAACTTTTATAAGAATGGATAATTGTGTAAAATCTCTCAATTTTACTACTATTTTGATAATTTTATAATAACACTAAAATTCGACCATCTTAAAACTGTTGTAAATTTCATAAATAATGCAAAAAAAAAAAAGAAAAAAATTAGAAACAATCCCAAAGTCGTGAAATGAATTAAATTTGAAATTAAAATTTAATAAAAATTGTAATTTAAATAAAAAATTATGTCCTAATTATAGTAATAGCATTTTATACAATTTAATATTTTATATAATAACAATCATTTTCCTATTTTATTTTGTAGTATTTAAATTTTCCATCAACTCATGATTTAAACAATAAAGTTTCCTGAAGTATTTCTTCGTTTCTAAATCAGTTATTTCAAATTCATTAATTGTAAATTATTGTGAGTGACAGAATGACACAGGGGAGAGAGAGAGAGGAAGGGAAAATGAGGTGGAAGAAGAGAAAGTAACAATTACGAAAAATGAAAAA
>NW_018108455.1:53272-59023 GCF_000183805.2 Loa loa
TTCGAAAAAATAGACAAAAAAANAAAAAAAAAAAAAAGGAAAAATGAAAAATGAAGCTTATCGATAGGTTGTGAAGAAGAATCGAAGTGAACACTTATTATTAAAGTAGTCAGCATAGTGTCAAATTTCGTTAACAGAAAGAGAAAGAAAAAATGTATTAACGATAGGAATGATAAAAATTTGGATTAGTGAAAAGGAATGAAATTAGTTGAAAATTTAATTATTAATTTTGAAATTGTCATCATAACATTACTGAATACTAAATGAATTTATAAATAGTTCATTCAATAGTTGACAGAGAATTGAAAAAATTTAAATTAATTGGAAATGTATTATAAAAAGAAAATAATTAATTTTTTTCGTAATTTATTTAATTTAAATTTTTTTTCGAAATTTTTTATGAAAATTTAAGCAATAATAATGGGGGAAAAATTTACGAAACTTTTGAAATATTATTCATTTATTTATTGATTTTTTTTGTATGCTAAGAAAATGAAAAAACATGTGCAATTTGTAAATTGCTAATTTCATAAAATAAATTAAACTTAATTATCAAAACTTATTTCCATTCAGTTATCTATTAATATTCATTAATATTCGAATCATATTAACAATTCAACTTGTATATATATATATATATGTATTTATATTTATTTATTTATTAATTATATTTATTTATTTGTATTTATTAATCCATATTTGTGTAGATTTCATCGTTTGAACCTGAAAAGGATGGGTAAATTTTTTTTTTGAAAATTTAAAACTTGATTAATAAGAAAATCATTAAACCAAAATAATATGATGCATAAATTTCAGTTGTGAAATTTCATAATCAAATAAAAGCAATGGAGCAATTTATATCGGCCATCAAATGATTGTTTATATTGTGATAAAATTACATAAATAATTATGAAAAAGTATAAAGGTCAACTGAATAACTTAAGGTCAAAAAAATTTGTGTAATTTAATTTAACTAATTACCACAAACATTTCTAATAAATATCAAATTTTTTAAGCTTTTTTTTTTTAAATAATGATTTGAAGGATAAAGGTAGAATTTCAGCTATTTTTAATATTCATATAACATGCAATTAACAAATAATTTATCGATAATGTTAATTACTTTAAAATCAATTGAACATATCAGTAATTTATCATTAAAATTGATTTATCATTAGAGCTAATTTATCATTAATGTTAATTACTTTTATTTAAAATCAATTGAACATGACAGTAATTTATCATTAAAATTGATTTATCATTAAAGTTAATTTATCATTAAAATTGATTTATTTGATTATTTTTGTCTAAAATCCAGTCATTTTACAATTTAATCATATATCATAAAGTTTATTTTTAAGCAAAATTATTATTAAATAAAGTCAAGTACCAAATAAATTTATTGTAAAATAGAACAAACTAAAATATTCATCATTAAATAATTAATTTAATTTTAATTAAATCATATAACTGCATTCTTGGATGAAATATTTTCATTCAACCATTAACATATGCTACAAAAACTGTTTGAAATGATAAAATTATGATTTCTAATTATTATCATCACTTCTGCTTATCATACAATTCCTTATTTTATCACATTAATAATTTGTAATCAATTGTAGTATACATAGCACTATACAATATATCATCAACTTACAGTAATATCATGTAAATATTTTCCGGTTTAATATGTTTCCGGATCATCAACTTACAGTAATATGGTGTAAGCATTTTCCGGTTACGAATAAATCGAAACATTCTAAATGCAATTATGAATAATAAATATTAGGCATAAAAGAAAAGATAATATGGATAAGAGGTAGAAGAGAGGAAGAATGGGATGGAAGGAAAGAATGATGAGAACTGGTAAACAAGCTATTGGAAATGGATTCGATTTGAATCGATCCGAATCGATCCAAACTAATCCAAATCATATTTTATGATGTATTAGCCTATTCAATGTTAAAAATGACAATTTAAAAGATCAAAAATGATGAGAGAGAAAAAAAGGGAAAGATTACGGTATGATTTATCGAAGGAAGATGAAAGGAAATGAAATAAATGACCATAAAATGATGAAAAGGCATAAACAAAATATCAAACTGAAAATGGTTAATTTGACAGTTTTTAAGAAATAATCATATATGGATGTACGATACATACATATTCCATAATATCTCATGGGAATTGATTCATTTTATGATAATCCTTTTCACATCTGTTTACTGTCACATCAATTCTAAAAAAAAAAACCCTTTGTCAACAATTTTTCCATTGTCACCACTTTTTGTTAAATTTAATTATTACTATTCTTCTTGTTAAAATTTTAATTACTAAAATTGCTATAATTATTATAAATTTAATTATTATTTTTTGAAATATAAATTAAAACAAATAAATGAAGCAAGGAATTGTAGTTCTTTTTTTTTTTTCTTTCTTTCATTCTGTTCCTCAATGTTTTTTTTTAATCATTTTATAGTTAACAAAAAATAAAAACGAAAATAATTTTTCCTCCAACAATTTGTTTGTTTGTTTGTTTTTTTTTTTTATTAAAAAAAACGATTTTTCTCGTTTAGTTTCATGTTTTTCGACAAATTTTAATAAATTTTTAAAAATATAAAATGATTGTTTTAAGCATTAAAAGCAGAAAATAAAAACAAAAAAAGATGCTATAAAACCTTTTTGTAATTTACTTTTTTCCTTGAAATATAATTAAATGAAAAAAAAGTTTTGTTACATATATAAAAAAAAAGACTTTGTTTTTTTTTTGCATCTTTCATATTCATTTCAATTTTTAATCATACAATTTTATTAATTTCATATTATTTTTTGATTTAAATTTTCAAAATTTAATCGTTAAAAAAATTTTTTTTTCCATTCTTTCTCCATTTTTTTTCCATTCTTTCTTGAAATTCATTTGTAAATTATTTTATTTCATCATCACATCTTCAATTCATTTCATTGATTTAGGAAGAAAAAATTTCAAGCATTGTATGGGAAATAATTCACTTATATATATATATATATATATTTGATAAGTATTTCGATCCGTTTTACTTTGACAATCACTTGACCATAATTCATAAAGAATGTAAAAAATTTATTTTACAAAAAAAAAAAATGCAATTTGATTTCCAGCAATGAATAGCATTAAATTAGCCGACTAATAAATCAAATTAAAAAAATGAAATTTAATTTCCAGTAATAAGTTACCATAAGCTAGCCAAGTAATAAATATACCTTTTTGCCGATTTTAATTTCAAAAAATGAAACAAAAAAAGGAAAAATAGAAAAAAGAAAAAAAATTTATTCATAGAAGCTAAAATACTGTAAATCTTTTCCAACATTATTTCCTTTTTCTCTAAAATAAGTTTTAAATAAATGATTCAAAATTTTTGTAACATAAATTTACAACTCAATTGATAATTTTAATTTAGCATAAAAAATGTCATAAATTTAAGCCTATAATAATTCCAGTTTTCTTTTTTAATGATAATAAATGATATCACTTTTTTTTCCCGTATTCTATAACACTGTTATCTGATAAAATATCATTTAGAATTGTTTCGCTATACGTTTATTTTTGTGCGCAAAACGATTTCCTAATCAATTTATTATCAATCTGATCAATTTTTTTTCTCCCACTCTCTCGATATATTTTATATTAAAAGAAAAAATTAAATAAAAATGAAAGAAAATTATGATTAAAAAATACGAAAAATTATTAGAAACCAAGGAGACAAAATATCATTTTAATTCAATGTCATTTCACAAAAAAAAAAAAAATTTGAAACAATTTAAAAGTAATGGAAATGAAATGAATGAGATACGTATTGATGACATTGAAATGACAGAAATATTTTTCGTTCGAAATTATTCGTACCACAAAATGAAACCGATCATTCAATTACAATAGCTCAATTTATCATTTGTTATATTTTATTTTACATTTTGCCGAATAATTGTCACCATTACTATCATTTGTCAAATTAAATGATCAAAAAAACAAGATTTTGAAATAATTAAAATGATTGATAATTAAGAAAAAGGAGTAGAGTGGGTAGATGAATTTCTTCATTTTATAATTTTAATTTTAGTAATTTCCACTTTTTTTATTAATAAAGTAAATGATAATTGCTTTGAATAATTATAAATATTACCTCAGGATGACAGTCATAATTTAGTTACGATTAGAACAATTAATGACAGTCATAATTTAGTTTATGATTAGAACAATTACTTCTTGGAAGTAATTAATTTGATTATGTTAAATTTTTCAAATGAACGCTATATCACAGAGTGATATGATATGAAAAGTATTGTCTTAACTTAAATTTCATTTTCTTAGCTCAAAATGAATCATTAAAATAGTCAAAGCTATTTGTTTTATTTTGATTACGTGTATTTTGAAAATTTTTAAAAATGAAATATTTTCTTAGAATTCTAACCCATAACATTTAATAAAAAAAGTTTTTCTTTCCTTTTGAAACAGGCAAATTAGTTTTTAAAACAAAAGATTTAGCTTGTCATCATAATCAATTCTAAAATATTTTTTAATACTAGAAAAAGAAGAAAAAATTTTTTAAATTCTATTGAAAATATAAAATTGCAAAATGGAACAGAAAAAAGAAAAATTTTTTAATTTGAAAAGACAAAAATGTAAAATAATATAAGAAAAAAGTGAAATTGAAAATTTAAAATCGGAAATTTTTCAAACAAAACATTCAATTTGAAATTAATAACAGGAAGAAAAAACAAAAAAAAGCAAAAATGAAAATGTTAACAAATATTTGCTAAACTTACCATTTACAGTAACTTTAGATATGTCAATATTCAATGATCCAACAAATTGCAAACATCCAGCAATAATTTCTACCTGTAAACAAGTAATTGAATTAGTCAGGTAATAAATAAACTATGAAACGTAATGAAGCATTATTCAAATTTCATTATCCTGTATTTAAGTACTAATAAAAAATGATGAAATTTATTTCAAATAATAATTGTAATTTTTAAATGACAATTACAAAAAATTTCGGCAAAAAAAAAAGAAAAAAAAAATTTTTTTTGGCAAATAATTTTAAAAAATGACAATTAATTTTTAACAAAGAAAAGAGAAAAAAATATTTAATTTTTTAATAATAATTACAATAAATTATGAAATATTTCGAAAAATTGCAAAAATTTTTTGCTTTTCATTGATGAGTTATTTGAGTAAAACTTCTTTTTTTTTCACCATTTTATCATTGTAATTGACAAAAGCAATATTGACAGAAAGAGATAAATTAGAATTGATTAAGTAGGGTGTTGAAATTTACCGTTCACATATTTTTTCTTTTGTCAAATTTAATTAATGAGAAATTTGCTTACATATGACAAATACATAAGTGAATGGTAAAGAAAACAAAAGAATGGGAAAGCACAAAAATTGAAATTTTTAAAAATCAAAATTTTTAAAAATTAACTCCAAAAATATGAGCAAATTGATTATTCTTAAATGATCGTTACATAGTAATTTAAAATTTAATATTTACATTTTATTAAATTTATAGTTAATATCGTAAAAGAGTAAATTAGGATTGATATGCGAATGACATTGTTATAAAATTTGATCCAAAAAAAAAGTTTTCGACAATTTGAAACAAAATAAATAAATTAGGAATTTTTGTTAAGTTAAAAAAAAAAAACAAAGGTGACATCATCAGCGGACAATGAAGGCTGGGAAAGAGCTGACTAATGATGCATAAA
>NW_018108455.1:59126-62995 GCF_000183805.2 Loa loa
AAAAAAATTGTAGGAAGATGATGAATTGATGAGTCAATCTTTTTTAACAAACTTTTTAAATCAATCTGATTTATTAATTTCATAATTTACAAATTTAATTTTTAGAATTTTTTTGCTTTTCTTTGAAAAAAAGGTGGAAAAATTATCCGATAATTTTGGCAATTAATTATAATTTTAAAAAAAAAATGAATTGATTTTTTTTTGTAACTGCTAAATTTTGTTAATTTAAAGAAATTTTCAAGCGATCAAACAAACTTCCAATGCTATTTTCTCTGAACATTTGTAAGAAAACAAAAATTTTGAAAATAATGATTTGCTTCCTTTTTAATTAAATTAGGAGTAAAAAGAAAGAGGAGAAAACAAAGTTTGCATTTTGGAAAAAAAATTTTTGTAAAGCATAATTTACATTTAAATAAACAAGCTATGACAAGTTGACAATTTCAAATAATCGGTAATGAAATGAAATGAATGAATGGTGAAAGAAGTGTGAAAGAATTGAAATACTACTATAAATGCATGAAGATAAATTAAAGTACCAAAGAAAAGAGATTTT
The DNA here is from genome assembly GCF_000183805.2 of Loa loa. Taxonomy (NCBI): domain Eukaryota; kingdom Metazoa; phylum Nematoda; class Chromadorea; order Rhabditida; family Onchocercidae; genus Loa; species Loa loa. Next base: position 59,680 of record NW_018108455.1, read on the forward strand.
AGAAAATGGAATTTCATTAAAATTAATTGAAAATAGACTTTTAGTGGAAAAAATTTATGGTAAGAGAAAATTAAAATTAAAAAAAATAAGAGAAAAAGAATTATTTGAATGAAAAAAAAAAATTATTCAATGTTAAAAGAGTTGGAGGTATATTTATTGAATTGAAAAGTTCAAAAATTTCTGAAAATTAAGAAATGAGTACATAATTTTATTATAATTCAAATTAAGTGAGGTTATTCAATCTGTATCAATTTAAGTAATTTAATCAATTTAATTACCATTTATGAACTGAAGCATGAAATATGATAATTGTGATAACAAATATGATAAATATGTTCACACTGATAATTTACCATCCGTAGCTATGTTATTCCGTAAAAATTCAAGAATTCAATTTTATTTCGAAAATTTTCATTTTGAATTTTACTTTATATTATTTTCCTCAATTAATTCAATAATTTTTTTAAAATATTACCAATATTTATGTTTTCTATTTTCATCTCACTTTGATAAAAATTTGCAAATATTTTTATTTGCTAAATTTCAAAAGCATAACATTTGAATTAATTTTCTTCCACAGACTTTTTGCCTATTTATTTTAGCAATAGAAAAATAAATAAATGGGTAAATAAATAAATAAATAAATAAACGAACAAACAAACAAATAAGTAAACAAATAAACAAATAAACAAACGAACAAGCTCATTTTTATCAATATCGAACGAATTTTCTTCCACTTCTTTTTTTCTTTTTTTTTTTTATTGATTACAAATCAAACAAACAAAATTTTGTTTTCTTCTTCAATCATTTATTTAGCTAATAGGAAAAAATGAGCAAGAAGATGTTGGATATGTCATATTTAACATCTGAATTTTGACATTTAAATTTTAATGCCAAAATTTTAAATGATAGGTACGAACTTTTTCCTTTATAGCTTGCTTTTTACAATAATTTATATAAATAAATAAATTTAAATAGACAAACTGACGGACACACACATATATGCACACAACACACATACACACACATACACACACACACACATACACACACACACATACACAAATATGTGCATTATAGCAGTGGTTTAAATTGAAATTAACATATTTTCACAAAAATAAAAGCTAAAATTTTAAACTGTGAATGGAAAATTTAAAGGATAGTTAGCTGTTAGTAAAAAAAAAGAAAAAAAGAAGTGACCTGAATTGAGATGAGATCAAAGAGATGTAAAATAGAAGTTAAACTATAATGATAAGCATTTCTGATTGATTTATTATCAACAGAAAACTTTAAGACTGAATATTCTTCTAAAACAATTGTTATCCTCACTTATCTATTCACCATTCTTGAAATGTAATAAAAATTTTGTGATGTAACTTTTTTTTTTTTTGGTTTAGAAACATTTATCGAAGTGTTCCTTCATTTTAGAAAGGAAAAAAAAAGTGGAATAAACTGATTTTGAAAAAAAAAAAAAATAATTGGAAACGAATTTAGCATCGAAATGAATTGATTCATTTTAAGGTTGGTAAAATTGAAGGGAATAAAATAAGCATAAGCATTAATAGTTAACAAACAAAATGAAAAATTTGCAACACATAGTATGAATATAAATTATACAAAATAATACAATTTAAATTGATAAAATTATTCGAATAGAGGAAATTAAATTGATATCAAAATTTGAAATGATTGATAAAATTTAGGTATTTTGTAATTTTAAGCAATGAAATAATGAATTGAAAGTAAAAAAGAAAACGAACTAATCCGACTATTTTAGTTAGAGATAAGCAAATTTTGTATTTCAAATCATTTTGAACAATTTTTTGACTAAAATGATTTAGTGAAATATATTTGCTAATATTAACAAATATAATATTTTTTTTCAATTTAATTCAAATCTCATCCTTAATTTTAATTCATAGAAATTGCATTTTCTTAAATTGAATAAGTTTTTTTTATCACCATTAATTTTTAAAAAAATTAGTGGTGATAAAAAAAGTTTAAATAAGAATAAAAAAAATTTGAAGAAGTTCTTCTCAAAAAAAAAAAATCGAATAAGTTCTTTTTTCTTATTACCATTAATCAAAGCATATGAATTTCCATTTCATTCACTGATAGCTGATAGCTGATAGCGTAAAGTAATAATTAAATGTTTGAACAAATAATTGTCGCTTAATTTTTATGAATATAAAATTAAAATTTTACTAAATTTGAATGAATCATAACAAACTACAGAACGAAATAAATGTTTGAAAAAATTAAAATTAAAACATAGCATTATCATTATCAGTTCTATAAATGTTATCAGTCAGTATAGCTGCTGATAATAAATTTCTATAGAATTGCAATTGTAAGAGGAATATTCATAAATTATAATTATAAAAACTGATACTACTTTAATGTTAACATAATTTAAATCAAATTTTTTTTGAATTTCAATGCATTTTGATAAATTTAATGTATTCCAATAGATTTCAACATTTTAATAATTTGTTTTATTTTCAGTTATAGCACTAATTTTTGATGACAATTTATAAGCATTTAAAGAGAGAAAAAAAAATGAAAAACAGAAAAAGAATTGTATTAATGGATTACTAAATATGTCATTTAAATGAATTCAAATTATGGTTTGCTTAAATTTTAACAATATCAATGAGATGAGAAAAAGGAATTTTGAAAAAACAATTGAAAGAAACCAAACAAAATTCTTATTTTACATTTCCAATATTTAGTTAAATGATTTAACAAAACGTTTTTTTTTTTTTTTTTTGTAAAGTCTGAAAGGAATACAGGTCACAAAAATTTTATTTAGTTTAAAAACAAATGAAAAAAAAAGGCCTATAAAAGAGGAATAGAGAAAAAGAGAAGAAAAAAGAAACACTTTTGCTATTTACACAAATTACATTTTTTTTAATACTATTTTGCATATTGTAAAATATATTAGCATCATCAATGAGAAGAGAGAGAGAGAGAGAGAGAGGGGAGAAAGAGGGTTAAAAGTTTTGGGGAAAAGTTTTATGAAATGTTGTAACAGGTGTCTATCGCTTATCATTTATCATTTTTCATTCAATCTTAGAATAAAAAAAAAAAAAAAATGGAAAAAAAAGGAACAAAAATATATTCATAAATCATATCAAACGAATAATAATATTTATTGATATTTCTCTTTTCTTTTTTTTTTTATCAAACATTTTAAAAATATATTTATTAAACAAATAATATTTTACAAAATTTGTTGGGATATTTTGAAAAAAAATAAAATTTACACCAAGATTTTTCCTTTTCTTTTTTTATTCTATTTGTACTTTTTTCTTTT
>NW_018108455.1:63860-66275 GCF_000183805.2 Loa loa
AGAGAGAGAGAGAGAGAGAGAGGAAGAAAATTAATTCAGTGTAAAATTCAATCCGGTTACGATAAGTATGAATGCAATGGAAAACGGAAAGATTTGAAAATTTCAATTATGAGTGCAAGAATATTTTATTCTAGTGAACCAAAGATTAAAAAGTAAATTGAACTGTGAAATTCAATGAGGTACGCGCATTCAAATTAAATCATCACTAATTAATTGTTGAAGCGTTAAATCCGAATTTTAAAAATTGGGTTATTGCAAAAGATTTAGAAGAAATGTATTGAAGAAACTATCACAAACAATAAAATTGATTATAAATTTATTTCCATTGATAAAATGATAAGTTAATAAATTGAATTCGTTAATTAATTTATACCTGTACTAAATTAATTTATACCATTATGAAATGAATGATATCACCATGAAATTAATTAATTTTATTTTTCGAATTACTTTTCTCGAAGAGATTTTATTGTTTTCTTTCTTAAAATTAAAGAATTATTCGCAATATTTAATTAATTTCAAAAATTATTCACAATTTATTTTCATTTGAATTACAGTTTTCATTCATTTGAAATTTACACATACAAATACTTAATATCTTTTCCTTTTTTTTGTATTTAAGTACTTGTAGTTCTTCAAATTAATTGCATTTAAATTAGTTTTTATTCAAATTAATTTGTAATTTTACTAAAGAATGTTTCTAATTATAAAAAAGAAAAGAATAAAATTATTAAAACTAACTGATTGCTTTCAAAAGTGTTATCAATTTTTGTGGTTCGCTTAGATCGTTCGTAAGATCATTGATCGGTTCTCTTCCGTATCGGATCAAATGACGATTTGCCCAATCCGTATAGATCTATAATTCATTCAATGAATTTCATTTTCTTCAAAAATTACTCAAATTAATTTTTTGAGACTTTTTTTTTCAAACATACAACAACAAACAATCTTTTCAAACTTCATTACTAAAAGAAATTAAATTCAAAAAATTTTCAAACAAAAAGAATTTGAAATAAATATAGTATTAAAGTGGGAATGAATAAAAATTTTAACAGTTTATTCAAAAACCTTTTCAAAATGTTGAAAATTTTATTTTAAGTTTTTAATTTTTATTTTTACTTTTATTATTTTTACTGATTACAAATTACAAGGAAACATTATGCATTAGCATGTTATCAATAATTAAAGTAAGCAAACAAAGGTTTAAAGAGCAAAGATTATTTAATGATAATATCATATTATGTATTTCGAAAGTGATGCTAACATGCTAACATTTGGTAATTTCTAAAAAATTCGCTAAATATGTGCTGATTTATGCAAATATTGATTTTATTTCATTTGAAAATTCATTAATTTTAAAGATATTTAGAATTTTCTCTTCTTTATAATTCTAATTTCTTAATTATAAACAGTTGCAACTTTATCATTATTTCATTTTGATGCATTTCATTAATAATTCCATCATTCCTTCAAAAATCATTTGTTTTTTTTCTTTTAAAACAAAAATTTCCCAATTAATTAAATTAATATTTCGCCATTTTTCTCCATTTCTTAATTTTCCTAAATACTGTTTCATTATTATATTCCATTTCTTATTTATATTTTGTTTTATTTCTTGCACTTTTTTAAAATTATTTCAAAAAGAAAATCATGAATTTTTGAAATGGTATTTAAGCAAATTTTTTAAATAATTTCAAAATTTTTTAATAAACTCTTGAATAATTTTAATAATATTCAATTAAACACTTGATGAACTTTATTTCATTTCCAATTATTATTAATATTGAAAATGAAATTGGAATTGTTGTACAGAGCGCATATAAGATGCATATTTTAATGAATTCATTAAGAATAAACCATTGCTTCCAAGCAAATATATGTAACGTTCAATTCGCTTCTTGAAGAGACTTAATTACTATCCAATTAATTCTATGATTACTCATTGCTTACTATAGTATTGTATTCGTTGCCTTTTTTCATCAACCAATCTTTCAAATTATATTAACCAACAAATATGAAATAAACAACATGACCTTAACAGTACTTAATTAATAACAAATAGGAATAAACAACATGACCCTAACAGTACTTAATTGATAACAAATAGGAATAAACAACATGACCCTAACAGTACTTAGTTAATAACAAATAGGAATAAACAACATGACCTTATTCGTACTGAACTAATAAACATATTCTCGTCGTTTAATTATTTAAATAAATTAAAGTTATATCTGATAACTAAAAAAAGAATAACTGGAAAATAATTAAATAGTAAATAAATAATAAAAAATAATTAACTAATAACTAAGTAATAAAAGCCAATAATAAAATAATTAAATAATAATTAATTTTTCAAATAAAAAATATTTAAAAATATATGAAACGGAAAAAGTAAAATTCAATCCAAAAAAA
>NW_018108455.1:67142-70517 GCF_000183805.2 Loa loa
AAAGCGTTTGAAAAGTGAAAATAAATTGATGAGAGAAAAATTTATTTCATTATCTAATTTTTTATAAAAAAAAATTTCATTATCATTAGTTTAAAAGTTCATTTGGTTACATGTTTTTTTTCTTAATTTTAATTATAAAATAAATTTACTCTATTTTTTTTTTTTTATATTATGAGAAAATTAAAATTGAATTATTAGCGTTTACAAATTTGCAAATTATTAAAGTATACCAATTTTTTTTCGTTTAAGAAAATTTAAAAATGTTTAATGTTGAAATAATATAAGAAAATATTCGATAAAAATGATTTATTTTCAATATTTATCTGTCTACGATTATGATTTATAAGTATTGCTATTACTATTTAATTTTTACATAAAAAGAACAATTTAGGTATGTGATATTGAATTAAAATTTCATTTTTAATATTGTGAAAAAGTATCCTTTTGCATCGCTTATTTTAGCTTCTAATAACCTTTCATATCAGTTACTTCAACTTTTCGTAACCTTTCATATTGATCATTTAAACCCTTAGTAACCAATCATATTGGTCATTTTAACTTTTCGTAACCTTTCATATTGGTCATTGAAACTTTTGGTAACCATTCATATCGCTTATTTTATCTTTGTTATACTCAAATCAGCACTTTCTATCTAAAATTAAAATCTTTTATTTCATTTTTTTTTTTTTTTGTTTCAAACATGCGTAGCATTTTAAGAAAAAAGATAAAAGTGACAAATTTAAGAAATGAAATCTTATGAAGTTTAATAAAAAAATGGATGAAGAAATAAAATAAAACAACTAGAAATTAATTTAAATAAAAATGAATTAAAATAAAATGAGCAAAGTTTAAATATTTAAGGAAATGGGTTAAATTAATGCATTAAACTTTAATATAAGCAAAAAATGACAATAACATTTATGACATTTGCTTACGCTCGCAAAATTTTATCAAAAAATGTTTTCATTAATTATAAGATATGCAAAGAAAAAGAAAAAGTTTTTGTTTAATTAAAATTTTATTCAATAAATTTTATTTTTTCTAACCAATTTTAAGTATTATATTTATTACTTATTTCATACAGTTTATCATTAATCGCTAAAAAATCATTATTCCTATCATATAGTTTATCACTTAGTCATTACATCCATCATACGGCTTATCACTTGATTATTATACTTATCATGCGGTTTATCACTTAATCACTATTTCTATCATGAAAAGACAAGAAAAAAAAAACGACAAATTGAAAGAATTACGCAAATTTGTATATTTTAATTAAATAATTATTTGAATAATGGTATAAAATAGTGGAAAAAAAATGAACAAATATGTCTTTGAAAGAATTAAAAAAAAAAATTAGGCGCAAATATGAATTTATACTATTGAAAAATTTGATCAAAATTGTATAAATAATTATTATAAGATTTAAAAGGATTAATTATCTAAGCAGTCGCATCTGATCATTAACTGAAAGTTTATGAATAAAATGAAAATGCGTCAGTTGCTCAATTTGATGAAATAATAAAATGTGAAAGTCAAAACTGATTTATTCTTATGATCGCTCTTTTTTTCTTTTTTTCTTTTCCATTTTCCAAATATAAATAATTTTTGATCCTTTAATTATGATTTATAGTAAAATTTTGAAAATTAATCAAATTTTTTACGGTATAATTTTGTCGTTTCCCGTTTCTGTAATATATTGGAAGTTAGTTCACATAGTTTTACAACTAACTGGAAATAAAAAACTAGTTTTACAACTAATACACATATATATATATATAAGTGTCAAGTTATTTCCGGATTATTTACCGGATTCTAATAAATTATTTACCGGATGATGTTTACATAATGTACAATTGCCAAAATATTTCTTTTTTTTTTCTTGCTATTATACAAAAATTAATATCGCTAGTCTTTTTTCCAAAATATATGCATGGTAAAAACTTTTTAAATTTAAATTTTTCATTATATATTAAAATTTTTCCTTTTAAATTTTTACTTCTTTATATTTTATATATGCATACAATTATACAATAATGATTGTTTGTTTTTTTAATGAACGGAATTTTAATATGAACTAAAATATTGAATTTTAAATTTTAATATTCATTCCGTAAAACATGAATCATCAACAATTTTACTAACAAAAATGATAATTTACTATTTCGGAATTATTTCATTTAATTTAACAAACCAGAATTATTCCAAATTTAAATCATTTTAAAATTTATTTCTCATCAAATTTTTTCCATTGCTAATTATGCAGAAAAGTTATTTCTAACATTCATTTTTTCCTAATTTTCTTCCTTTTATTTAAATAAAGAAAGAAAGAAAAGGAAAAAAAGTGTTTTAATATTTTTACATCATTTTTAAAATAAAATTTATAAGAAATAAATTAACTAACCTTGACATATTTATTATGCTCATTTGAATGCAAATATTTCCCATATGATTTTTTCATTCGTTTCATTGATCCAATTATAAATTTTTAAGAATAAATGAAATATGGATGAAGAAAAAGGAAAAGAAAAAGATGGATGATATGAATGGAAATAGTTTTAGTTTAAGTTTACCTTAGATGGTTTAATTTTTAGGAATGAAAGAAATGAAATGATGAATTTGAAGATAAAGTATAGAGCGATTGAATGAAGGAATAAATGACAAATGTATAATTATGAACAGGACAAGGGACTAATTGAATTTTCAGATGCTCATGTGATGATGATTACACATATATAAGCATAATGAAATCGTCTTCCATTATTAGTTAGCATTTGAATGTATATAGTATAAAGTATGGTGACAAAGGAGCATAATTTCAAGTCATTTTTAGTCATAGCTTATTGAAAACATTTTAAGCTTTCTTTTTTTCTCGAGAATTTAAGATTAATCAATAATTAATTAATCATTTAATTTTTTTTTCTGAATATGTAATATATTTGCAAAGGAAAAGTTTTGAAGAAAAAAAAAGAATGAAAAAAGAATTTGTTAATGCTTAAAATATTTTAAAATCATTGCAATTGTTTATTTTTTTTGTTTTTTAATTGCAAAATTTTTTTTTTATGATTTTGTTAAAATTATTCAAAAAGATATCAAAATAATTTTTATATGTTTTTTTTCAAAAAAAAAAAATTTAATTAATAAAAGAGAAACAAAGGGAAGAATAGTTTATATATATATATTTTTTTCTTTTAAAGATTTAAATTAATAAAAGATGAGCAAACGAAAAAAAAAGAAAATAAGAAAGGAAGAAATAATATAATTTGCCTAAAATGGAATTTCCACCTTTTCTTTTACATATAAAACAAATTTTCTAGATAAATTTTCAATAAAAAAAAATCACAGATAAAATTTATTTTATAAATGCCTTTT
>NW_018108455.1:70811-72751 GCF_000183805.2 Loa loa
TTTAAAACTAAATATAAATTATCATTATTATTATAAGCAATTTTTTATTTTTAATTTCGACAAAAATTTAGTAAAATTTTGAAATTCATATAAAACTGAATTAAACTATGAATTATACGAAAAAAAAGGAGAAAAAAAAATGCAAGCAAAATAATATTTCATTCATAAGTAATATTACTGATATCATAATGTTTCGTACTTAATTAACCATATCGTTAATTATTTGATTAAAATTAAACTATCATTTTGGCTTATCATAGCTTCCTACTTTTTCTCTATTCATCAGTCATCTTGTTAACTTAACAATAATCCTTTAAAACCTCAATTCATTAACAAATGTCGTGATGTATTTCAATGAATGGCAACCGTTCACAATTTTAGAATTCTATAATTTCATCTTTCTTACTCCTTCATCATTCTTCTCTTCTTCTCATTGCTAAATTAAATTTCTTCGTAAATTTAAATGCAATACATAAAATTATTCAAATTTTATCTATTTCACTTTTTAATTTCAATTTTATTTCAATTTCAAATTTCATAATTTTTTTAAAAACATTTTCCTTTAATAAATTCAAATAATTTACAATCGTATTTAGCGCTCACAATTAGTTATTGCGTAAGATCATCGATTATTTAAGCAAAAATTTTCATAAATGATATAAATTTTATTAATTACTCAATCAAAGATCATCGACTACTTAAGCAATGATTTCATAAATGGGAATAAATTTTATGAATTACTTTATCGAAATTTATTGAACATTTTTAAAGTTCAAAAATTTTCTCAAAAATTTCATTATTAATTTTCTAACAAATTTTATCAGACACATTTTTTTTCTTTTTTTTTTTACAAAATTATTAATATATTTTCGTTGTAATAAATATACTTTAATCGAATTAATCAAAAATATATTATATCACTTGGGATAAGAGTATCAAACATTAAAGGTCAAGCAAGGCATTGTATAAAAGGTCAAATGAAAATTTTTCTTATTATTTGTTCATTGTACAAATAAAAGCGAATAAATGAAGTAATTAAACTGACAACACTAATGATAAACAAGAATGATTCAATCTATGGTTGATGATAATAAGCATTATATGGAAGTAATCTTTGATGTTTCCGAAATTTGAACGTTTTCAAATTTTATTTCTTAAGAATTTCCCAAAACAAAATTTTTTCCACGATTGAAATGAAATTCAATTTAAGCCTTTTCCCGAGTACATAAGCACTTAAGAATACTATATAAAATATCCGGCGATTATTCAAAATCGACAGCTGTTCCCCTAAAATTAGTTTTATGAAATTCCTAGGACGTAAATTAGCTGATACATTAAGCGCCATCTCAGTGAATCATAATAGATCTCGGATAAAGATGTACTTCCGGTAAGCTAATGTTTAGTCGATTATATATTAATTTGGGGGTGAAAGAATTTTTTCTTTTTTAAAAAAAAAAAGATATTAGCTAAAAATTCTAATTAAAATTTGAAATTTTCATTTTTATCTAAATTTAAATTTTAATTGAAAGTTTTTTCAAAAAAATACACGAATTTAAAAAATTGAAATAAAAATACAAAATGAACAAAATGAATTGAATATCTCATGCAATTTTTTAATTTTTTGTTTTTTTTTTAGAAATTTCGAAACAAATCATAATTTTTCAAATTAATAACTAATAAATTAATTGTTACATATTAATTTTTAATTCAAAACGATTATTTAAGTTCCTTTAAAAAATTTATCTACATGCCATTTTGGAATTTTCAGCTTCAAACTTCAACAATACCTTTTAAAAATTAACCGTAAGCAAATTTTAAAATTTTTTTTGTTTAAATTAAAATTTAATTGTTTCAAAATTGTAATATTTCAAATTTTTGTATGCAATGAAACGAACAAAATAGTAATAAATAAAATAATACAGTAAATATTAGAAAATTTT
>NW_018108455.1:73920-76242 GCF_000183805.2 Loa loa
AGTTTTTGAAGAGAAGAATATTTAGTGATAATAAAAGGGACATTTTGAGAAGCCAAGGATAATTGTTTGAAGAAATAGGAATCAATCATTGCTTATACATCAATTCAACCTGCTCACTATCACATTTCTCACCCGCCTTTTCCCATTTTTCAGAAGAATATTTCATTTCACAAAATAAGCCTATTAACCATTTGACAAATTGTTTATATGCCTTAAGTTTTATGAAAGACTCCAATAAAAGGCCTATATAGAATGAACATAAAACGAAATTAAAATGAAATAAAACAATCGTCAATTAAACGTATTTCGTATTAATTAATTAATTAATTGTTTAATTTATTAATTCACGTATTTATTTATTTCTTTATTCATTCACTTATTCATTTATTTATCATTTATTTGTCTACTTGTTTCTTTCTTTCTTCTTCTTTCCTTCTTTATTTATTTATTTGTTTATTCAGTTATTTATTCATTTGTTTATTTGTTTATTTGTTTATTCGTTTATTTATTTATACATTTATTCATTTATTTTTCATCTTTTTCCTACATTATTTTATTATTTTTTATGCATTTAAACAATGTTTGTCGTCTTTTTCGTCACTTTTTCCTTTTTCTTTTTTTTTGTTTTATTTTTTGGAAAAGTTAATTAAGCAAAAATTGATGCAAAATTTTCAAATTTCAATATTTCAATATAATTTTGTAAATTTTAATTTTCTTCAAAAATATATCAATTTTAGCGATTATTGAGCTAAGTATATGTAAGCATTCAGGACAAGTGAAAAAAAAAAAGATATACCAATTTTTATTACTTTTTTTTTTTTGAAAAATAAACAAAAAAAAACATTTTCGACAATATTTTTATTTCTTTCATTTCGTTATTTTATTAAAAAATTGTGTAAATAAAAAAAAAGTAAAAAAAAAACGAAAGAGAAATTTCCGGTTCTCCGGTTCTCAATTAGTCAGTTTTTTTTTTTTCTTTTTTGAAAATGTCTATGTATCGCTTCTCTTTGATGTTTATCTCTTACTGAGCAGTTTTTTTCTTCTTTTTTTTTTCCTTCCTTACATAAATCAATTCGATGATAACTTTACGATTGCTTGAATATACGTGCAGTAGTGGAAATTAACAGCAGAGTTAATGATGATCATATCGAATCATTGGAATTTTTGCTTTTTTAATTTCAAAAGTTTGAAATTATTTCAAAAATTTTAGAATCATTTGAGGTAAAAATGATAGATTTAATGGAATGAATGAAATGATCAATGAATTTTGTATGATTAATGAAGCTGATTATTGATTAAATTTTCATTGATCAATTTTAGATCATATCATTTGTTTATAGCATTGTTTCTCAACCTTTTTTTTTTGAACAAAGATCATTTTTGGCTTTTTAACTTGTAGCAGTAACTGTAAGGTTTTAAAAATAATAAATTGTAAAAATTTTTAATTTTTTCAATTTTTAAAAATAATAAATTGAAAATAAATTTTAATCGAATTTAAAAAAAAGTTTGTCAGTTTATCAAAAATACAAAAAAAAATTCAAAAAAACTCTTCTCGTAGACCATATTTTAGTTTATGCAAATGCTTTTTTTTCCTTTTTAAAAGTTACCTGTCTACAGGATTATTTACTAATTGTCACCTTAATGATAAAACAAAATTAGTTCATTGTATGGTAAATTTGAAAAAAGTTGAAAACGTAATGTGAAAAAGTAACACTGGATAAAATATGCAAATGTTTAAATATCGTCCAAATATTTGAAATGTGATTTGTTTATTTATTTATTTTTTTTTTTAAGGAAATTTAACAAATCCTTCTCAGATTTACTAATTATTTACTAGCGAATTTTTTTTTCGCTTACCTGGACAAAGTTTTAGTTAAATTTTTTCATTTAGTTACAGGGAAAAACTAATTTAAGTCGATAATAAAAACTTTAATGCTTATTAAAAATTTTAAATTTAACAAAACTTTTTTAAAATTTTTCAGGTGAAAAATAGAAAGTAAATGCATTATATGATTTGAATTGTTTTGTACAATATGTGTTCTAATTCAAATGATGCGAAATCTTTGTAAAAATTTTTTATTTGTAAATTAAAATTATTAAAATTTGAATGTCAAAAAAAGTATGCCAAAATGGCAAATCGATAAATGAACTTTGCAGTATTTTTATCCAAAATTAAATTAGCAGTAATTAAAAATGCTATGAAAAATTTTTTTCGAAATACTTTATTTATAATATTTTGGTAGTATTTTAGTTAATTGAGTACTTTTTTTTAAATTTTAACAAACAATTTGTTAGAAACTTTTTTTGAAATTATTACAAATA
>NW_018108455.1:77145-80387 GCF_000183805.2 Loa loa
TGGAAAAAGCCTAATAAAAAATATCGGTTTTATGTTAATAAACGAAAAAAATTTTTTTTTTTGAAATAAAATGAAATAAAAATAAGCTAATGAGTTCAAATCCTTTCCCATCGAACCATTTTAGCTTCATTTACTGCAAACGAAAACTATTTTTAATTCTGATACTAAATTTAATGTGCTCATAAAAAGGAAAAAAAAAATGATTGAATCAAAAATTTTAAATTAACCATAAATTAGCTTTGTTCGTATTGGTTTAATTGGAAATCAAAAAGAAGTGCAAACAAGGAAATGAAAATGATTGTAATTATACTAGCAAAATCAACAATTACGATTTCATTCTGATCAAATTACAAATTTTTATCGTTAAAAAAAACGATAGAAATGAAAAATTCAATTTGAATTCATTAAAATATCATTTCTAACCACAATCGCTCATCCGAAATATTTGCATTAATGTTGAATTCCCAAAAGCAAAAAAAAAAAGGCAGAAATTTTAACTTAAATATTTTCAACAATTCTATTTGAGAAAATTAATTTAATTATTATTTAATTAGATGTTCTAGAATTATTAACATAAATTTGCAATACAATTTATCATTTACAAAAAAAAAGGAAAAAAGAGACAAAATGAGAATTTGTGTTATTTTTATAGTATGAATATCACAAAATATTGCAATTTTATCATCTAATAAGATGGTTTTAATCATTTTATTAGGTGATAAAATTTTTTTTAGTAATTACTAAATTTAAAGTCAACTTTTGATTGAAGTATTAAATTAATAAGATATATATAGATGTATCGATATACCAAAATACTGATATACTGATATACTAATATATATCTATCAAATATAGCAATGAAAAATTAGGAAAAAAAAAGGAAGAAAATTCAAATTTGGAAAAGATTGGATATCGATATGAATTTTTCCACTCTTCATTACACTGTAAATCAGAAAAAAAAAAAAGCGCAAAAGGATGGGAGAATATCATTTGTGATATATGTGCGCTTTATTTTTTTTTTTTTTTGAAAATTTTAAACAGGAAATGTTCCGTCAGGAATTCCGGATGATTAAATACAATTTCCATTGTTAATAAAAAAAAGACGTCGAATTTATACAATTTCAGGATATTAAAAAATTCCAAATTTTATTGTGATTTCATAGCATGTCAATCTTTTTTGTCACTAAAGTATCAGTTTTTCTTGTTGAATAATTAAATTTAAAAAAGATTATATAAGTTTAGTTTTCTTTTTTTTTTTTTTTTTGCAAAACAAATGAATCATTGTGTTAATATTAAACAAACAAAAGGGAAAAAAATGATAAGATTTAATTATTTAATTAGGAAATAACAAAATATTTAATAACGTTGTAATGAAAATAGACAAATTTAAAATATCACTGATAAATTAGTGATAATTTTAATCGAAATGATATATTATGAATTTGGTAGAGAAGAAGAATTGAAACGAAGTAAAACTATATTTTTAGCAAAAAAAAAGAAAAAAAAAAGAATGGGATATTTTAAGAGGAAATTTGAAATGATGACGTAAATTAAAATTTGACGAAAATTTGGAAAATGAAAGAAAATTGTTGAAAAGATTCGATTGATTGGTTTAAAAATGGTTAAATGACAGATTTAATTTGATTAATTATTTGTTAATTTAAAAAAAAAACCAAAGTATTTATGAGCTAAAAAGTTGAAATAATGCAATATTTGAGGGAAAAATTGAATTTTTTATAAAAATTATAATAAATTAATAATGTTTATTAAATTTAAACAGTATGATTGTATGAAAAAAAAAGCAATTTGTTAAAATTAAAAGATTGGGATGTTCTAATTTATGATATGATTAAATTGTAGGTAAATTTTCATAAAGCTTTTATTTTCAGCGATTTAATACAACAAATAAGCATGCAAGTAAATTATGTTTGATTGATTAATTAATTAACTGATGAGATTGAAATCAGTAATAAGTTCTAACTCATTTAAAAGATTAATATAATTAAATTATAGGCGAATTTTTGTAAAGCTTTTATTTTCAGCGATTTAATACAACAAATAAGTATGCAACTAAATTACGTTTAATTAAGTAATTAATTAACTAATGAGTTTAAAATCAATAATAAATATGCAAGTAGTTAAGAATTTATGTAAATATTAAATATGAAAAATTGGAATCAACGGGAAATTCAAATTGTTTTTAAAATATAACACAGAAATGAAATGAACACATAAGAAATTCGCCTTCGTGACAAAACTTCATTATTCGTTTTATTTCTTAAATCGTTTTTTCAGGTTTTTCCGGACTATTTCTATCTACTCTTTGTCATTTTTGCATCACTTGTACATCCGCAAACACTTTCACTTATCCGGTTACTATTTTTGTATCCGGTCCTCACTTACTCTTTACCATTTATCCGATCCTCACTCATTTTTATTTATCCGGTCATTACTCCAGCAGTACTATTACTATTACTTTTTACTTACCCGATCATCAATCTTTATCACTTCTGCTTATTCATTGATCACTTTCACTTCACTCTATCTATATAATTATTATTCTTCAAATCATCTGCAGATATCAGACTTTATCTTTATCAATTCCGGTTAAGCGATTATCAGATCCGTTTACTCACTTATCACTTTTGCATTACTTCCATCTACTCAGTCATTATTTTTACATCATTCTTTTACAATTTTAAAATTACAGACAATCATAATGATCTCTCTAAAAAGAAGTCATATAATTTTAACAGTATGAAAAAAAGAAAAATTTGCATAAATTTAACGAAAAAAAAAACTTTTAAAGTAAGCAATAAGCAATTAATATTTGAAGTGTTTAATAATTTTTGCTTAATAATATGATCAATGATAACAAAATTCATTTGTGTTCAGTTAAAGAGGAAAGATTAAAATAAAATAAGCAATTGGTAAAGTTGTAAAAAAAAAAGAAAGATCAAAAAACAAATGGAAAATTTAAAATTGAAACTCTTTTATACTAACAGTTGTCATATTGATAATATTCACGCAAATATATTTAATTATTAATTTATTTAAAATTTTAATAATCATTGATACAATTTATGGATATGTTATTTTATCATTCCAGTGATCAATTTTCCATCATAAAACATATTATTGTTAAATTTTAAAAATTAAATTTATTAAAATTAAAAAATATTAAATGTTTGTGAAAAAATCAAAATGTACAAAGTGTTCATTCCATTATTATTTGATCGTTC
>NW_018108455.1:80642-83736 GCF_000183805.2 Loa loa
CTATTATAGCTTTATGTAGTTTGAAATGAAATTTTGCCACATTTCATCGAATGATAACAATAAAGCTAATACAAAAAGAAAAAAAAATGAAATATTTTCGATTTCTGAAAGATTAAAGATTAAATTGTTAAATATAGCGTCATTTTTTTTTTTTTTTAACATTTTAATGACAAACCTTTGTATTCGTATCCAATTTCTGATCAATAACAGTTGACAGTGTGGAGTATTGATGTCATCAAATGACAATGAAGTGGAAACATGCAAAATTTGCATAATTAAAAAAAATGTGTTGTAGTAGTAAGCCAACAAATTTGAAGCTAGAAATAGCGGCAGTTCGATTTCCCACAAAAGTGATGAATGATGAGCTATTGCTAATGGTGACGATTGAAATTTAATGCCATATTGGTTGGTAGCTACTATAGACTAGCTAGCTTTCTTTGGCTATTTAAAGATTTGTTCGGTTAGTCTGAAGTAGCTAGATGGGTAAGGGAAACAAAAGAGTAGCATTGGTTCATGGCTGTTTGTTGGAAGAAAATAAAAACGGATAAAAGGAAGATGAAAATGTTGTTAGCCTAGAGAGGACTAGGCTACATTGATGAATACTTCAGCAGTACATGCTGTTAGTAGTAATGGGTTAATGTTTTCCCTGAGGATACGGAAGAGAACATTTTTGGTTCCGATATACCTCGGAAGAATTGAAAGATGAGTAAGTATGAGGGAAAATAGATAACTTCATGTTTAAAGTGTATAGCTAAATTTGATATATTGATAAGATATCAAAATCTATATCATAACTACACTTACTTATTGTTAATGATTAATAAATAATAATAATAAAATAACAATAACTCAAGTTTATGATGCAATTATTCTTACCGATGATTGATAAATGATAAGAATAGAATAACGATAGCATAACTTTTATAATATAATTACTGTTATCGGTGTTAGATAAATGATAGCAATAAAATAACGATAATTTGGATTTATGACATAATTACTGTTACGGATAGTTGATAAATGATAGGAATAAAATAACGACAGCACAAGTTTGTGATAATTGCTGTCACCCGATGTTGACAAATGATAAGAATAAAATAACGACAGCACAAGTTTATGATAGATATAATTGCTGTCACGCGATGCTGATAAATGATAAGAATAAAATAACGACAGCCCAAGTTTATGATATAATTGCAATTACTGTTACTAATGAATGATAAAAGATAAAAAGCAAATTGAATGATAGTTCAAATGCATAATATAATTTCTACTCTTATTGCTTTAATTTTAATTAAACTATAAATTAAGTGATAGTTTGGTTATTAATAATTTTGATGTAAGCCTGTTTTCATTGTCATTTTTTTTAATTTTTATCATTCGATTCAATATACTCTTACTGCATTATTTTATCAAATTAACATACTAACTAGTAAAAAATTATAAATTTTGCAAAGCTAAATTAATTCAAACTAATTTATTTGATTGAATTTTCACGAAATAAATTGAAACTGCAAGTTTTCATCAATGAAATTTCGTATAATACGAAGAAAAAAGCCAAAATATTTTAAACTTCTTCTTAAAATGTTATTTTATTCATTTCTTTTTTTTGAAAATCGTTTATTAAATGGCGATCCAAAACGATTAGCGCTGTAGAGATACAAAAAAAAATGAGAAAAAATTTAATAATTTCATTAATCCATCAAAAATTTATTTTTTATTTTTGAGAAATGGATTATTTCGATTTATTTAAATTTGAAAAATTAAATGTAAAAATTATTTTAAATATATTTCTACCTGTTATATTCAAGCTAATGAACGTATATTTACATATTTTATTTCTGACAAAAAGATTGTTTCATTTCATTTAAATTTAAAAATGAAATATGGAACTTATTTTTAAAATTTTAGTACATACTAAATGTATTTTACATTGTGTCACGGATTGTTGACACTTTATAGGAAATATCTGGCATGTTCTAGCTAATGAATATATATCTATATATATCGTTAGTGATGTGATACTGTGATACTACTCAAACATTAGTAGTTTAAATTTACCGGGATAATGAGTCTAGACTAGTAAACAAGATTCGAACATCAAAGTCTAGATTCATCAGACTAAAGAACTAATAAGTGTAAATTCACTAGAACAAACTGTCTGAACTAGCAATTCTAGACTCGGATACCAATTATCTAGATTCATCAGGATAAAGAATCAACGAATGTTGGTAAATTCGTAAATGCTTCTTCCGAATATTGATGTTCATCAAATCGTATAAGACCATATCAGGAAAACAAAAAAAAAATGGATTGCGATAAGGCTAAGATAATGGAGATATCGATATATAGTGAAGCGAAAACGAGCCTAGCGATAAAATAGCTACCGTTTCTCTGGTCCTCATTTGTGTCCCATAATGATAGATTGATATTTGGTTGATTAAAAAAAGAAATCTCTTTTTTATGTCCCTCTTTTGCATTGGCTATTCGGTTACTTTCCTCTTTTTTTTTTCTTTTTTTTTTGGTAGTACTAATTCATCACGACAACAAGATATTGGCCTAGCAAATGAACAAACATCATCTTGGCTTATGAGGTGATAAATATCTATTCCAATCCTACTAATTCATCATAAGAATAGCGAAATTTCTGAACAAATAAGAGTAAGTGAAATTGTCAACTGTTTGATGTCACCATATAATAGCAATTTTTTTTTTTTCGTCCCAGTATATATGAATTAAACGACATTTGTCATGTATGCGATGACAATCTTGCCAGTAATCGGAAGCAAATAGTATAAAAATACGCCAAAATGATCAAGTGCTTGCCTAAAAATATTATTTGCATAGCAAATTAAATTAAGTATAATAAAAAGAATAGTAGCATTTTTGCATAATACTTTACTTTCGTAGCAATTAGTATAAACTACATAGCACTGCTATAGATATATGCAATATTAACTTAGTAATTTAATTTTTTAACCAAAAATTGCAATTTTAAAAAGAAATAAAGTAATAATAATGATAATAATAATAATGATAATAATAATAATAATAATAATAATAATAATAATAATAATAATAATAATAATAATAA
>NW_018108455.1:84754-88565 GCF_000183805.2 Loa loa
TTAATTAATGACTTAAAATTATTCATATCTGATTAGTCTATCAGCAAAATACAAAGACTAAATGAGCACAAAGAATAAAACAAAAGTCTGGCATTAATATGATTATTGACTACCATTAAAAAAAGAAAAACTTAACTTTTTCAATTTCCTTCCTATTTTTGTCTTATCATTAAATTATTGAATCGGAAATGAAATTAAATAAAAATAAAAAAATTGTAAAATCATTACTAAATACGTTTTAGCAAAAATATTGGATGTATAAGTAAACACTTGGTATTGTTCATAAACAGTTGTTGTTATTGTTTATAAACAATCGTTGTTGTTATTGTTTATAAACAGTTGTTGTTGTTTATAAACAACTGTTGTTATTGTTGTTATTTTTTATTCATAGTTGTTGTTGATGCTTATAAACAGTTGTTGTTACTGTTGTTGTTGTTGTTATTGTTGTTATTGTTGTTGCTGTTGTTGTTGTTGTTATTGTTGCTATCGTTGTTATTGTTGTTATTGTTGTTGTTGTTGTTGTTATTGTTGCTATCGTTGTTGTTGTTGTTGTTGTTGTTGTTGTTGTTGTTGTTATTGTTGTTTACAAACAGTCATTGTTGTTTTTTGTAAACTATTGTTGGTTATAGTTGCTGATGTAAAAAAGTGAAAATTTTTTTAATCAAGGAAATAATATTGAGAAAATGATAATTGATAAAGGTTATTCTCGATAAGTTAAACTTCCGAAAGGGTTAATAAACAACCAGGAAATGGTTCTTTTGAAGTTGAAGTACTGCTTCATAAAATATTAAAATGTTGAAATTTTTCTAAGTTTTTTTTAACAAGTTAATGGATACAATGTTAAAAGATTTGACAATTTGCGCAAAGTTCTCTTTGAAATTGCGCCGATTTGAAAAAAAAAAGTTTGTTTGGTGAATTTAAATATTAATCAACATGAATAGTATATGAACAATATTTAACTATAATTATTATAACATTAATCGTAATGCAGTGATCTTTAATTGGCTTATTTTTTTTTTAGCCTCATATTGGTTTTGCAAATTTAAATAATTCATAGTTTAATTATTTTATTTAAATTTTTAGTTTCCAAGTATTTTGCTTGTAAAATTATATGAAATGACTAACTTTTCAAATTATAAAATATCTAATTTACTAAGTCATAGAATGGTGAATTTGATACATTATACATTGCCTAATTTTGTGAAGTATATAATGCTTAAATTTACAAATTATAAAACATTCTGTTTTAAAAATTATAAAATTTCCGATTTTAGAAATTTATAAATGGCATAGAAATTGCAAATTTCAGAAAATATTCGTTTTTTTTTCTTGGAAAAATTATAAAAAACTAAAAAATTTTAGAAATTGTATACTTTGGAAATTTTATAAAAAAAAATCTGAAATGATTAAATTGCGAACTTAAAACCAACGAATTTTCTAGAAGATCATTGATAAGATTGCAATTGTATTGAATTAAGAATGATTGACACAAAGTGACATTAGGTGCATCATTTTTTGCTGAAGTCGTAAAAAAAAAAAAAAAAAAAACATTTGGAATAATCCCTTCTTTCAAATTTCAAAATTTTAATTGCAAACTTTGAAATGACACATGATGAAGCTACTTTTTTATGTAATCAAAAATAAAAATTCAAATTTGAATTACTATACGATTTCATTAGATAATGACAGTAATAGATAATGTAGGATTCAATTATTCATCTTTTTTAATAACAGTTTGTTTTTTTTCGAAATATATATTTAATTCTTTGTTTAAAAAGCTTAATTTTCTTAGACTATCTGAGAAAGTATCCATCGCAAGGAATTAATTATAAAAGATTTTAATCACTATAATTATCTCATAAATTCTAAAGTATCAGTCTGTGATACATAATAGTTTATTGTTTGTGACATTTGCGCTTATTCAAATATCGTAAATATTTGCAGCATGCAAATGTTCAAACAGTATTTGTTTACTTTGTGAAATTTCAAAAATGTAGGAGTGAATCCATTCATTATATCATTTAATCTTTGAACTTTTATTGATTAGAAAATCTATTCATTACATCATTTAATCTTTGGTTTGAGCTTTTATTAATTAGGAAATCCATCCATTATTGTTAAATGATGATTATGACAATGTTTGAAAAGAAAAAAAAACATTGCTCATAAATAGTTGTAAACAGTATTTGTTTACTTTGTGAAATTTCAAAAATGTAAGAGGAAATCCATTCATTATATCATTTGATCTTTGAACATTTATTGATTAGAAATTCTATTCATTATATCATTTATTCTTTGAATCTTTATTAATTGGGGAATTCATTCATTATATCATTTAATCTTTGAACTTTTATTGATTAGAAAATCTATTCTTTATATCATTTAATCTTTGAACCTTTATTAATTGAGGAATCCATTCATTATATCATTTAATCTTTGAGCTTTTATTGATTACGAAATCCATTCATTATATCATTAAATTTTGAAATTTTGGTCAAATCTTACTTTTTAGTCACAGTTCTATATTCACTTTAACTTCACTTCACTTCATCATTTATTGATATTTCGTTTTTTTTTTTTGAGTGATTAAATGCGATTAAAGTGATCACTGAAAGTGTAGCTGAAAGCGATATAATAAACCTATAATAGTAGTTGTTTATTTGAATTTTAATACTTACTATTAATAAATTGATATGATAAAGTACACTTACATATCAGTTACAGTAAGCAGCTAATAGGAAAAATGGTACTGAGAAGAAAAATTGATGCATAAAAAAACATATTATAATGAAAGAAATTATTGAAGAGAAATGACAAAAGTGCTATGAGAAAATAAATAATTTTTAAAATTTTTGAAAAATATACTTTTTTGTTGTAAGCAATTAAAATTTTTGTACAAGATAAATTAAAATACTTTAAAATTCAATCATTTCAAGTATTAATGTATTTATATTAATATTTAACAATATAATGGCAACAATTTATTTATCACATTTTTATCAGATCATTAGCATATGCTATTTTCTTTAAAGAACAGTTTAAAAGGAAAATAGCCATTCAAGTTGTTCCTTTTTTTTTTTTTGCTATTTGTAGAAAATTAGAAGAAAAAATTTATAATAATTTCTTCGAATTATCAAATAACAATTTTTTTTAAAGTGAATAATTAAAATTTTACTAATTATTCATACCACATTTGCTGATTCTATTTAGAATTATATTATTTCAAACAACTGTTGTTATATGGGAATTTTCAGATTATTATTTAAAATTTTCGCAAATAATTTCTATTTATCATTTTAGTTTTTCTTTTTTCAAACGAAGAAAAGTCTAATATTATTCTTATCAAAAATTTAATTGATCTTTGATGATAATAATTTTGCATTGTCTACGATATTTAAATTTACTTTTATATTTTATTTTCTGGTATATGGTATTCGATTCTGATATCAATCGAATTACAGATAATATATAACAAATAAAATTTTATGGCAATCAAATTTTTGTTGATTTTTTTATTCCAGTAATTTTTTGTTGCTGTTTTGTGAATTTTTATTACAATTTTTGCAATTTTTTAATGTAATTTTAGTGATTTTTTAATATAATTTCAGTAATTTTTTAATATAATTTTAGTAATTTTTTAATATAATTTTAGTAATTTTTTAATATAATTTTAGTAATTTTTTAATATAATTTTAATTATTTTTTTATTATAATTTTGTAATTTTTTGTTATAATTTAAACAATTTTTCTACTGTAATTTCCTTTTATAAATTTCAAAAAAAAAAAAAANAAAACCAAACTATAAAGTAAC
>NW_018108456.1:0-7242 GCF_000183805.2 Loa loa
TTTTTAGTATCCTTTTTCTTTCTTGCAACATATGATAAATTTCTTGCTAAAAAATCATGAGTTTTTAAATTTTGTGTTAAAAAATAAATGATTTATAGACCGATGATGTATATAAGTGTTTCGGTAAAAGTAACATTGATGATAACGATAGTGAGATACCAAAGACAATAATAATAATAATGATGATGATGACAATACTAGTAATAATAATAACAAAGTGTAAGTATTATTTTCCTAAATTTATCTCTATCTAATTGCTAGTCCAAATAAATTATCCGACGAATCTTGTTGCAAAAAAACGGTAGTAAAATGTATACTGTAGAAATAATAAATAAAATAAATAATAAATAATAAAATAAGGATAAAAATAAACGAAAATTAGGCAATTGCTACAGTATGCCTATTACAGTATGCGGATAGATTTTACTTAGGTTACTGTATCGCGACTATTTGTCATTTTGAGTTTTCCTTTTTTTTTTAAAAAAAAGAGACATTGTCAAATGAAATAATATTTACTATTTGGTTTGTTCCATTGATATTCGGCCAATACTTAAATAAGCAGAATTGAGGAAAATAGCGCGGTGAGGTAATGCAAGGGGACGTGGGAGGAATGAGATATACCGGGTGTAATAAACAACCAAAAAAAAAAAATTATCAAGTGAAATTTTGACAGGAAAAAGTATGAAGATAGGCAAGAAAAAAAAAGGATAAGTAAAGAGCGGGAAGATAGAAAAAAAAAAGTGCATTTGGGTGACAGGGGACAAGGAAATGGCAAAAAAAAAAAAACTAACTAGCAAAAAAAAAATGATCAATGAAAAATCGGATATTTGATTGATAGTTATAAAGTAACGATTCTATTTTTTTTTTTTGTTAAATGATAAAAAAAATTGTTTTAATTTTATGTTTTTTATTTTTTCTTTTCATTAAATCTGAAAAAAATTTAAATTTAATAAATTTTATTAAATTTAAGAAAGAAAAAAATTATTTTTTGATCGAAATGAATTTTAGGCAAGAATGGAGTTTTAATGTTTTGCAAAGAAAAATTTTCAAATTCAAAAAAAACAGACTTTTTCTTTTTTCTCATAACTTTTAGCATTTTTTCCTTTTATTTCTTCTTTTTTCCTTTTTTTTTTTTGTTTTCTTATTTCAAAAATAAAATTGAGAAGTTGAAGAAAAGAAAACCAATGAAGGAAATAGGAAAAAAGGAAAATTTCACAAATTTTATTTTTGAATTGTTTGCAGCATTTTTTGCAAAAGCATAACGTCAAAAATTAGTAAAATAAAAAAAACAAAGGAAAAAAATTTTTATTTAACAAAAATTTTATACTTAAAAAAAATTTTATACTTAGCGAAGATTTTATACTTAAAAAAAATTCTATACTTAACGGAAATTTCATATTTAAATTTTACACTTACCAAAAATTTTTTTGTTCAACCAAAATTTTGCGCTTAACAAAAATTTTGTACTTAACAAGAGTTTTACATTTAACAAAAATTTTTTATTTAACAAAAATATTTTATTTAACAAAAATTTTTTATTTAACAAAAATATTTTATTTGACAAAATTTTTTATTTAACAAAAATTTTATACTTAACGGAAATTTTATGCTTAAATTTTACACTTAACAAAAATTTTTTTCAACAAAAATTTTTCATTTTAACAAAAATTTTATAGTTAATAAAAATTTTTTCCAATTAAACGAATTTACACCGCTTTTTTTTGTTGTTGAATTTAACTTTGTATTGTTTTATGGGTTTATTTTTTTGAGAAAAAGAAATTGTTGAAATTGATTGAGTGAGGAAGAGATAAATGTAAAATTTTAAATCATTAAGTAAAAAAATTTGGATAATTTTAAGTTTTTTTTTGCAGAAATTTTATTTATCATTTAAAATCTATGAAAAATGGTTGATTAGAATATTTTAGCAATAATGACATTTCAATTATAATTTTATTCAAAAAAAAAAAAGAGAAAAAAAGTGTAAGGGAATTACACGTTTTCTTTGTGAGACAATTAATTGTCGTATGGTTTGTTTAAATTTTTAAAAAAAGGTTTGATAAAAAGCAAACAAAAAACGGATTGATAATGATAACAAATTGAAATGAATTATTGAAAAGCTAAACATCTATAATGGTCATTTGAAATGTTTTATTTTCATGTTTAGATATGATAAAAATGATAAGAAAAAGTATTCCATTTAATTAGCAAATCATTTCAAATGTTTAAAATCATTATTAGTTGTTAGGATAAAAAGTTTCTTTTTTAATTTTAAAATTCGAAAAATGGAAAAAATGAAAAAATAATGCTTTTAAAGAAATTGCTAATTTTATTCCAGATGTTAATTAATTTTTTTAATTTTAGAATTCGAAAAATGAAAAAATCATGTTTTTAAAAAAATTGCTAATTTTCATTCCAAATGTTAATTAACAAAGATTAATAATATATCCACTCGCAATGTGACATATTTCTCATTTTATTAGCAAATAATTATGCATGCTAATTAGCTTAGTGTTTTAAATTACTAATTTTGTATTATTTCAATTTAACCTTACGTTTTACTTTTTTTTTCTTTTTTCATTCTTCTTTTTTACTAAATTCAGTTAAAGTTATTTGCAATTTTTTTCCTTTTTTTTTCTTTTTTTTTTTGAGCTAACAAAGTTTGAAAGTCAAATGTTTATAACAAAACATAAAAATGTACAAAAAAAAAAAGAAAACATTCATTTTATGTGATACATTTATTGGTTTTATGCAAATCCCAAAAGTGTCTTTTTTAACTTTTCATATTTGAAAATATTTGAAAAAGAAAATTTAAAAAAAAAACGATCACCTACTTTGAAGTACAATTGTGACAACATTTAAACTTATTGTTCATTTTTTTAAATAAATTAATTGCTTAATGCTAGCCTATTGGAAATTAATTTAAAACTATAATAATCAAATGAAATTTTTCATTTAAATAGATTTGTATGATTGGATGAAAATATTTAAGCATAATGAATGATTATTTTATAAAAAAAAAAAACTGTAATTATAGTTTTGTCATTTTCAATTAGCTATGAATTCCTTGATGGCATCATTTTAGTTTGTAAATTTCAAATATTCTCTATAGTATGTTGCAAAGATTTTTTTTTTTTTTAGCTCAAAATTTAAATCAATAAAAACAAATTTGATACACAAAAAAAAGAGACGAAAATTATTAAATAATTAATGTAGAAAAATTACTCAATTAAAAAAATTTACGATTTTAATAACAAATGAAATTTTTCAATCATATTTTTAAGTTTTTTTTTTTTGCATAAAGCATTTTTTTAAAACTTTGTTTGAAATTTTAGCCAATTTTTTTTATTCCAAATTCTTTTGTAATCAAAAATTAGCATAAAGCTTAATATTTCTTTAATCAATGAATGAACAAATTGTTGCATCATGCAAAAACTTATAACAATGTTATAATTAGTAATTAATAATTTGATTACAGAAAGGTAAAAAAAATAACTTGACAATTTTAGTAATTCAATAATTTGATTTAGTGATTTAATTAGGAAAGAGTACAATTAGTATATGATATGGATAAAATTTTCAATCATCAAAAAAATGATTGAAATTAGTGATGAATTTATTTTTTAAAATGAAATGAAATAATGAAATGTCATTTGTGCTTCGTCTTTCTTTAATAAATCCTTCTTCTTTTTTTTTTGGATTTATTGAAAGGATAAAATGTAAAGATTTAAAGTGTTAATAATTTTTATCAAATATCTATCATGCCATTTTATAGTTTCAATTTCTTTTTCATTCAAAATTTTAATTGGAAATCATTGATTTCAATGAGACGAATAGCAAGTATAACGCGGAAATATTGGAATTCATTACTGAAATAAAATAAAAAATATTGAAAATTGAAAAATTTAATAATTATTCATTCTTTTTTACCGCAAAAAATTTTTAATTAGTAATAATTTTCGAAATACAAAAAGAAAAAAATTTAATTGAAAACATTTCATGAATGGATTAAATTTTTGAAACTTATATCCTAAAATACAAAACTCACTTGTAATTATTGAAATACATATTCAAAATTAATGGAAAAAATTGCTTAAAAGTATTATGCGAATGATAAGTAATATAAAGTGTGATGGTTCGAATTTATTTTTGTTGATGAATAATTGAAATAATTAATGTCTTATAGTTCCAA
The DNA here is from genome assembly GCF_000183805.2 of Loa loa. NCBI lineage: Eukaryota > Metazoa > Nematoda > Chromadorea > Rhabditida > Onchocercidae > Loa > Loa loa. The sequence continues at coordinate 4,190 of NW_018108456.1, forward strand.
AAATTATTTAAAATTTTTCCGAAATTTTTTTTAACTGTAATATTCAAAACAGAATGATTTAGGCAAAAATTTAAATTTTATTTTGCAATTAAAAAAAAATGAATTGAAAAAATACTGCACTGCATATGTTTATTTAATATATGAATTATATAAATTTAATGTAAATATGCGAATTTGATTGTGTAGGGGGAATGTAAAAAAAATAATAAGTTTTTGGTTACGGATTGAAATTTTTTAATTAATTAAACTTTTTGAATGTTTTTGTCTATAACAAATTAATTTTGCCTACATTAAATTTTATCAAATTAATCAAATAATCAAATCAATACGAGGATTTTTTTTTTTCAAATATCAAATTGATATAGTTCAATCAAGTTTTGTTTTCATTTGAAATGATGTAAAAATTTAATATTTTATAAAATAATATTTGATAAAAAGTGATAAGAATGGAACGGGGAAATGTTTGATAATAAAATAATAACAAGTGATAAGAATGGGACGGGGAAATATTTGATAATAAAATAATAACAAGTGATAAGAATGGAACAGAGAAATATTTGATAATAAAATAACGACAAGTGATAAGAATGGAACAGGGAAATATTTGATAATAAAATAACGACAAGTGATAAGAATGGAACAGGGAAATGTTTGATAAAAAATAATCAGTCGAGAAATGATAGAAAAATATTTTGTTATCTTATGAAAAAAAAAAGATCAAAACGAACCGTTTTTCCTTCTTAGTCCTTTTTTTTCTTATCAATTGTAAATTAATAAAACTTAAAAAATAGCAAATATAAATGAAATAAAAGTTAAATGTTATATATTTATACGGTATTAAATGACGATATGAATTTTTTATTTTTATTTTTAGATTTTTTTCTAACTCATATTTAACATCTGTTTTATTTATTCATGAAATATTTTATTATTTTAAAGAAAAATTTTTTAAATTTTAAAAAATTTACAAAATTTGATTTTTTATATTTTGTTATCAGTTGATGCGTCAAAAAGAAAAAATCATAAGCTGAACAGATGTGAAAGTTAGTTTTACAAAATAATTTAACAATGAATAATTTGATATTAAATTAGCAACAATTCATACAGATGTATTTATTAAAAGCTATCTTTTGATAAAATGTTTTTTTTTGGCTAATTGTTGAATTTTTAAGCAGTCAATTAACTAATTGATAACTAATCAATTAATTATCTTTCAAAAATTCAAAATAGCAGTATCAGTATTAATGATTATTTGGTATCATTAAAAATGATATCAATAAGGTAAGTGGCATAAGTTTGTACTTGATTCATGTTAAAAATTTTTTTTTATATCATGTATGTACAAATATTGATGGAAATGTGATTAGTGATAAACATGCAGTTAGTGATAAACATGCAGTTGGTGATAAACATGCAGTTGGTGATAAACATTCGGTTAGTAGCTGACATTCAGTTACTGATACATATACAATTACTGATAGATACATGCGGTTGCTGATAACAATTATTAGCAGATAGAGGACTACCAATAGAATATGGACGTATGATTATTTATAGGCATACAGTTACTGATAATATATATATATATATATATATATATAGTTACAGATAAAAATACGGATGATATTGAATAGCAAATATTGATAGGAACACAATTACTGATAAACAAGTAGTTACTGATAGATGTATAATTATTAATAGACATAGTGATATTATAGACATCATATGGTGATATGATAATATTGTTGCTGAGTGATATACGAATACTAACAGATATAGATTTATGAATGGTTGCTGAAAGACATACGGTACTGATAAACATACCAATGATAAATGTCAAAGTAATCTTATCAAAAATTTCCTATCATTCGAGTAATTCTATAACTACAAATGAGAAATGTTAGAATTATTTAGTAGGTATTACAATTTTTGTTTATCACAATGTCCATTTGATTAGTCTAATCCCATAGAACAGTAATCATTTTGACCCTGTCATCGCTATGTTGACAACAACTCTTCTAACAATATCACATATCATCAGCATATTCTTTGCCATCTATACAGGTAAACAATAATTTTAATACTTTATCATATCAATATTTAATAAATAATTTCGTATTTTAATTTGTAATTTTTTTCATTTCTAGGAATCTAAGTATAGAGATTTAAATTGATAATAGTATAGTAACAAGAATGAAATATATTTTGTAGAAATTTGAATAAAGTTAAAAAAAAAAGTTTGTACGAAAAATAATTTTAATTCCATTTTATGGAAAACAATTTTAAGTTTTTTTTTTGATTACTTATGTTTGTCATTATTAATTACAAAAGCATTAATCTTAATTTCTGATTTTAATTTCTTTTTTATTATTCATTTAGTTTATAACAATAAGATGTGCCTTTTATTTTTGATTATAACATACGTGTAACATAAATAATTTAAGGTTTTATTACTATTTTAATTATCTGAAATAAATCAATCATAATTTCTTTTATCAAATTATATTGATAAGATATGAAACTTTTTCGTTTTCTTTTTTATCCTTCATTTAAACATATATGTAAAAATAAATAATTTATAATTCATTACAACTAATTTCCTAAATTAATTATTCATAATTTTCCTTATCAGTTTCTAATGATAAGATGATTTATTGTTAATTCTCATCTAAACATACATTTTAGATGAATAATTTCAAATGATATCATTGCAAATATTTTCTATCTTAAAAAAAGGAAGAAAGGAAAAAGATTCCAATGGTTTTTTAAATTGATAATTTTTTATATAAATTATACCTTTCAAATGAATTGCTTAGCGCTTAGCAATTTAAAAAGGACATAATTTTGTGAAATTTTCTGTTTTCTTTTTTTGGAAAAATAATTTTAAGCAATTTTTGGCTTTAAGCATTTAAGCAATTTTCTTTTGATTTCAAAAAAAAAAGAAAAAAAGAAAAAAAAGAGACAAAAACGTTTTTTTGTTATATTTGCAATAGCAAAAAAAAAAGTGATATTTTGATAGAAAATAAAAAAAATTGAATTAAGGTAAAAAAAAG
>NW_018108456.1:7738-11070 GCF_000183805.2 Loa loa
AAAAGTTTTTTTTTTTTTGGAATAAACAAGATTTCATCATGAATGAGAATAATTTCATTTCAATAAAAGGAATACAATTAATTAATGAACTTAACAAGATTACAATATTTAAAAATATCTAAAATACACACATACACACACACGCACACACACATACATACACACATACAGACATACATATAACATATACAAAATAATTTATGTTAAAAGGAAAGAATAATGATTAAAAATAGAAAGATATAAAATAAGAAATGAAATTGCACTAAGTAAATTGAAATAAGAATAGGAAATAGAAGAAAGGAATAGGAAAGAAATTGAAAAAAAAACAATAAATAAAAAACCTTTCGTCCATTTTCATTATTTTTCAGCAAAAAAAAACACATTTATCACATGCACCATCCAATTGCTAAATGATTATTAATCATTAAACTACAAAATGTTTTTTTCTTTTAAATTTTCGAAGGAATTGATTAATTACCTAAATTTCCCTTTCAATTTTATCAAATTTTATTTTTTAGGAAAAAAAAAAAAGAAAGAAAAGGAACGAAAAGAAAAAACGATGAAACTTATTTACCAATGGATTTTTTTTTTTTTTTTTGCACAAAAAAAACCATTTATAACTATCGATTATTTAAAAAATTAAAAAAGGTTATTAGATAAAATTTCAAAAAACTTAAACCCTCCTTTTCAGTTTATAAAGTTTCAGAAAAAAGAATTGAAAAATTTAATTAGTTGATAAATTTAAATGTATGTTCAAAAAAAAAAGAAAAAGGAAAAAAAAATTTTTTTAATAAAATGAAAATATTTCATAAATTAAAACATTTCAGAAATTAATTAAATTTGAATTATTTAATTCGTTCATTTGAAAAAACAAAAAGTAAAATTCAAAATGAAATGAAAATTTCATTTATTTTTAATTTCAAAAAAAAAATAAATAAATGAATAAAATTTTCACTATTACTATACAACGAATATTCTAACCTAATGAATTATTAGTAAAAACTTTTACATCTGTTTAAGTTGTAATTTTAGTACAACTTATTGATAGATTGTTATGTTTATGTCTCATTCTTTTTGTTTGTTTATTTTTTTTTAAACATTCGTTTTTTTCTTTTTTTTTACTATGGTTTTTTTTGTTTTTTTTTTTTGTTGAGTTAAAAATGTTAAAAATATTTATGAGAAAAAAAAAAGTTTTTTTTTTAATTATTTTAGAAGTTTTTTCTTTTTTTTGTTTAATTAATAGTTTAATGAGTGGAAATGATTAGAAAAATATGAAAATGAGAAATAAATAATAATTAATCCAATGAATTAATTAATTATTGGATGTAAAAAGATTGCAATTAAAGGATTTGTCTTATTTTAATTTTTTATTTTTATTTTTATTTTTAATAAAAATGATATGAAATTCATGCAATCTTACTATTTTGTATATAAAAAGTGTCACCAATTTTCAACAAACATTTTTTAATAATGGACAAATGGAAGAAGAATGAAGTACACAGACAGACACATACATACACATGCACACAGACAGAGACATACACACCTGTATATATATATATATATATATACATCCACATGCACACATACACACATAGATACAGACATAATCAGACATACACACACATGCACATACATACACATGAACACATGTGGCTACACACATATATGCACATATATCACATACATACGCATGCATCACATACTCAATGTATACACGCATTCACACGTATATCACATACACACGTATACACACTTACGCACATACATCACGTGCACACGTATATAAGTATGCAAACATGCATACACACATACACACTTATATACATACACTACACGTACACGCGTATACACATACACAGACATACACACATGCATACAAATATGCTTAAATGCTATGTTATGCTAGAAATAATAGGAAAATACTATAGTATTATAAATATAAACGGTATAAATAAATAATTTAGTACAAATAATCAAGTACCTAAATACTAGAAATAATAGAAAAGAATGTTTCCATTTTCTAGCCGTTTATAATGAAAGTAAGGAATTTTTCCAAAAATATAACTTAAATAAAATGAAAAGTACTAAAAGGACAAAATACTTTAACAATCAATAAAAGGATATTATGAATGTTAGAGGAAAAAGTATTAATATATGATTAATAAAAAAGTAATTGAATTTTTTTTATTTATTAATAAAACAATAATTGAAAACAGGAAACAGTAAACAATAATATTCTTATTCATTAATAAAACAGTAATTGAATAACAAAATAATTTTGCAAAGCCATAAGCAACAATTTAATCAATTAATAAACATTTAAATTTTTGTAATTTTTAATTAAAAATAAATTATTTAACAAAACACAAACAACTCCATTGCTTTCTTTTAATTCTCGGAGAAAAAAGAGAAATAAATTTAATTAATGAATAAAATTACAAAAAAATGAATGAATGAGCAGAAAAAAAATTAAAAGAAATTGAAAAAAAAATGAATGAATGAAAAATTGAGCAATACCACCAAAAATTGCACATTTACATAAACAAAAGTTATTAGCAATTCTTAAAAAGGAATCTAATTAATTAATCAAAAACACAATTACTAATTATGAAAATATTCGAAATGATTGAAGAGAAAAAATTATTTAAATGATGATTGCTGAGATAAATAGAAATTATTAGGGATATAATAAATGAATGTGATTATTTAAGTTTAATTAAATATAGCTAAAAGCATAGGCGGATGTTGTATGGCGGAAAATGTCGAACAGACCTATACATATATGGCTTGCTTAAGTGATGCATTAAATATGAAAAAAAAAAAATGCTTCTTTTCACTAACTACTTAAAAAATATAAGAATTAAAAATCTTTTTTCTTTCTCTTCCAATATTTTCCAAATAAATGAAGCGAAGGAAATTTTTAGAGTTTTATTAAAAAAGGTTGAAAAGGAGAAAGGCAGAAAAATGTAAAGAGAATATGATAAATACTGGGAATTTATCAAAATTGTTGCTTAAATATATACATATGTTTGCTGAAAATTTTAAATTTAAAAAAAAAATTTTTTTCTTAAACAAATTTAGCAAATTTTCAGAAAATTATTTTATGTTTGAATTAACGATAATTCAAATAGTAATAGAAGCAACAACAATAATGATAATAATAATAATAATAATTAATAATGGTAATAATAATAATAATAATAATAATAATAATAATAATAATAATAATAATAATAATAATAATAATAATAATAATAATAATAATAATAATAATAATAATAATAATAATAATAATAATAATAATAATAATAATAATAATAATAATAATA
>NW_018108456.1:11764-16195 GCF_000183805.2 Loa loa
TATATATATATATATATATATATATATATATATATATATATATATATATTTTACAACGTTTCCTTTCGCAAATTATTGTGTTGAAAAATATTCCGGAAAATGAATATGCATTTTTTTTTTTGCCTTCTTTTATTTTTATAGCTATTATAGAATTTCTTTTCCGGTTTTCTTTCCTGAAAGAAAAGGGGAAGGAAACGGAATTCTTTTTTTTTTTATCCTACCAAAAACCAAAAAAAAAAATCATAACTTTTTGATTATTTTTTTATTTTCTTTAATTATTACTTTATCTTAAATAAAACTTTCTTTTCTTCCTTATGAACAACTATGCATAAATGAGAACAAAAATTTTACAAAATAAAAAAACACAAATAACAAAAGCTATTATTGTTAGTGATAATGATAGCATAGTGATATGAAAAAAGATTTTTAGTGATAAGAATTACATTTTAAGACAGTAAATGATAGAAGAATCAATGAAATAATGTTAACTTACGAAACATTATTGAGGATATTTGTATTATTTGGAATATTTTTCGTACGATTATCGTAACAAATCATAATTAGTGATAATGATAAGACTATCCACTACTTGCAATGAGAACAGTGATAAAGATTGATACAATTTCAACAGATATATGATTGTGCATAGAGCTTTAGCATAGATATCTTTTCTTTTACTGATAATTTTCAATAGTTCAAATTATTAAAAAAAAAAATTATGAAATAAACCTAATAAATCAAATCTGATTACTTTATTTCATTCAATTTCATTTCGATCATTTCATAGTTTTTCGCAAAGTATTAAAATTTTACAAAATTTAAGATAACACTTCAGAAATCATAAACGTTAAAATCTGTCAACTACAATTTTGATTTTTATTTTTTAAATTATTATTTTCATATATATTGTTTACCTCAATTTTTTAATTTCTCAATTAAAAATTAATTAATAAATTTTATAATTGTAGCATATGCATCACCAACAACTTCATCGATGGAAATTATCATTGCTACTAATGTAAGTTTTTTGATTTGCAATTGAATTTTGCTAAATTTTAATTTCATTAATTTGATTAATAATCATTCTTTTATCATTCCTTTATCAACGCATTTTCCGCATTAATTTCTTTTCCATTATTTCTAATTTAATTTTTACTTTTTTAGCTTTCTCAATTGCTACTTTAGCTCAATTTGAATCATAACAATCCTTGTGATATAGTAAAATTTCAGCATGGTTTAATTATTAATTAAAATTATCACTTTATCAATTTGCAATTCATATGTCATAAAAATTATTTTATTTTAATAATTTATACATTCATTCTAAGTATGATAATGGAGGGTGTAAAAGGTATGAAATGAAATATGAAAAATTCAATTTTCCTTTCCATCATTTCTATCATTCAATTTAATTTTTCCGGATGCAAAAACTTGATCCGGTTGAAAAAAAAAACTTGATCCGGTTGAAAAAAAAACTTGATCCGGTTGAAAGAAATTGTAAGGATTTAATCAAATTTCTATTTTACTAGCAGGTTTTTAGTTAATTGCTCTAAAGATTAAATAGCTGATAAAATTCAATTTCATTCTTAATGTACTAATTGAAAAGCTAATTTTTTATTATTAACATTTCAAATTAATGCGTTAATAAATTTCTGTTAGTAAATAGATTTATTGTGATATTTGAATATTCCTAATAGCAGTCATTATAATTAATTATTATTGTAATTAATATGTAGTCATATTTTTTAATCTTTAAAAACAGTGTAATGAAATTCTATTAATTACTATTAGATATGCTTATTTGTGTTATTTCATTTCAAGAAAAATAATCAATTTTTAAATTAGCATTTTTTTCTTTTTTTGCCTTCTTACTCAAAGTTCCTGATTCAATGGCAACATTGTATTACGGGGAATTGAAACGAATTCTATTCATTCATTCCTATTGTTTAAATGAGTATTCGATTTCAAATTATTTAAAAAAATTAAAATTTCTCGTTTAAAAGAAATTTTTTCTTTTTTTTTTAAAAAAAGCAAGATTCAAAATTTTAATTGAAAATGAAAAGGTATGTAAATGAAGGTATTTCAATTAATTATATAGATTGATATATAAATTTAAGGTATATTTTGTTGAAGATATATAAATTAAATACATTTTCGTTTCCTTTTTTTGAACAATTTTTTAACCAAGAAAAAAAAAGTAATTGACGGCGAATGATAATTTGATTAAAGTATAAGAAGAAATGATAATTTGATAGAAGTTTGAGAGAGGATGATAATTTGATAAAAGTTTGAGAGAGAATGATAGTTTGATAAGAGTTTAAAAGAGAATAATAATTTGGTAAAAGTTTGAGAGAGGATGATAATTTGATAAAAGTTTGAGCGAGAATGATAATTTGATAAAAGTTTAAAAGAGAATAATAATTTGATAAAAGTTTGAGAGAGAATGATAGTTTGATAAAAGTTTGAAAGAGAATAATAATTTGATAAAAGTTTGTGAGAGAATGATAATTTGATAAAAGTTTAAACACTTTGCTTTTTTTTTTGCGTCTCTTTCATCGAAATTTTCGTTTTTTTTTTTGCTTTTATAAAAAAAAATTCCATTTTCTACCTTTCCTTATCTAAGCCTATTTCACTTCTCTTCTTCTCATTTCCTCTCTCTTTCCCTTATTGCTATCAGTTTAACTAAAAAAAAATTTTGATTTTTTTTTTTTCATTTTTTTTTTTTCGGCAAACAGAGGAAAAAAAATTTTTGAGAAATTATTCAACCATAAATGAAATCATTTACGAAATAAAATTGTGTGTGCAACAAATAGTTCCAATTATTACAATTTCAAAAGTTGAAAAAAAAAATTTTGGAATAATTAATGAATTGTTAAAATGGTAGATAAAGTATAAATTATATAAATATGGGCAAAAGTCAAATATCACTCAAAAAAAAAAAAATATCAAAAAATATTGCTAATAAAAGAATTAATTTGGAGATAATTAGCTAAGATTATGACAAAGTGTGATAAAATAGTTAATTATGCTTTTTTATCTTATCATTTCTCTCGCTCTATTCTTTTGTTTTTCTTTATACCAATATTATGACACTTTTTTGAACTAACTCACATATGTCGATGATAATTGAATCGGTTTAAAATTTGAAAAAAAAAAATCCAACAATTTATCAACTGAAAAGAAGTGATAATTAACTAATTATATTTCTTATCTTATCATCTCTCATACTTTTGCAATTTTTCATTTGTTATTTGAGGAATAATAATTCGGAAAAATTGAGATATTGAAAAATTAAAAAATTGCAAAAAATCTTATTCTCATTTTATTATTATTTGAGTTAATGTATTCCAATTTTTTAATTGAATAGCTTGAATTATTTGATTATTTGATTAATTGAAACGAAAAAAAAATTGTTAAAATGTTAAAGTTTTTTTTTTTGCTTAATTATACTGAATATTTCATTTGAATTCAAACCAAATGTTTGTCATCAAAAATTCAAATATATTTGAGGATAAAATACAACATGCATAAAGTATGGAATTTTTTTTCCTTATTTTTTTTTTTTGATATTTTAGGAAAGCAGTAAAAATACGACACAATTGCGCTTGGAAGAAACATTTCCGCCACTTACAAGTCCGAAATCATTCCAACAAATCGATGAAAAATTAAGTAAGCTATTTTAATTTTAAAATTTATTTTTAAATAATGAAAAAATAATTGTCCCTTTTTTACCTTTTCTTCATTAATTATACTTATTTTCATTTTCTATTATTAAATTTTATTCAAATTTTTATCATGCTAACATAACAAAGAATTATCATTGTTATCATCGTTGTAATCATTAAACAATCATCTAAATTATAATTACTGTCTTAAAAGATAATTACAATCATGGCACTGATGGAAACGTAAACAGTATTTTATCAAAATATCACCAATGCAGATTGCATCTTATCTTATCAAAATCTTTCACTTTTCTAATTATCTCAACATTTTCCATTCCATCATTTAAAATTATTTTTTGTAGAAATAAAGAATTACGTCTAGCTAAATAATAATATTGCAAATTTAAAATTGGAAAGCTTAAAGAAGTAAATTTACAATTAGAAAGTTTGAAGAAATTTAAAATTAGAAAGTTTGAAAAAATATATTGCATATAATATTAGCATAATTGTTCTAAAATTTTTACCAAAACTTTTATAAGTAAAATTTTATTGAAATTAAAAATTTAAAAAAAAAATTTAAGAAATTATTAATTGGTCTTTTTTTTATAGAAAATAAATGGTATTTTATGTTTGAAATGTGGTAGTATATAAAATAAAATTAGCAATAAAATATTTCTATTATCAATATAGAAATGATGTAGAAAGAAAGGGAGGTGGAGGAAAAAGAGAGAGAGAGAGAGAGAGAAGAGAGAGAGAGAGGAAAGGG